>NC_141537.1:103268585-103422474 GCF_021556685.1 Rattus norvegicus | reverse complement strand
CTGCTCCTGAGATTCTCTCTTCCATCTCCTGTATTCTGTTGGTGAAGCTTGTATCTACAGCTCCTTGTCTCTTCTTTTGGTTTTCTATATCCAGGGTTGTTTCCATGTGTTCTTTCTTGATTGCTTCTATTTCCATTTTTAATTCCTTCAACTGTTTGATTGTGTTTTCCTGGAATTCTTTCAGGGATTTTTGTGTCTCCTCTCTATGGGCTTCTACTTGTTTATTTTTGTTTTCCTGGAATTCTTTCAGGCATTTTTGTGATTCTTCTCTGTAGACTTCTACTTGTTTATTAATGTTTTCCTGTGTTTCTCTAAGGGAGTTCTTCATGTCTTTCTTGAAGTCCTCCAGCATCATGATCAAATATGATTCTGAAACTAGATCTTGCTTTTCTGGTGTGTTTGGATATTCCATGTTTGTTTTGATGGGAGAATTGGGCTCCGATGATGCCATGTAGTCTTGGTTTTTGTTGCTTGGGTCCTGTGCTTGCCTCTCGCCATCAGATTATCTCTAGTGTTACTTTGTTCTGCTATTTCTGACAGTGGGTAAACTGCCCTATAAGCCTGTGTGTCAGGAGTGCTGTAGACCTGTTTTCCTGTTTTCTTTCAGCCTGTTATGGGGACAGAGTGTTCTGCTTTCGGGCGTGTAGTTTTTCCTCTCTACAGGTCTTCAGCTGTTCCTGTGGGCCTGTGTCTTGAGTTCATCAGGCAGGTTTCTTGCAGCAGAAAATTTGGTCTTACCTGTGGTCCCGAGGCTCAAGTTCGCTCGTGGGGTGCTGCTCACGGGCTCTCTGCAGCGGCAGCAACCAGGAAGACCTGTGCCGCCCCTTCCGGGAGCTTCAGTGCACCAGGGTTCCAGATGGTCTTTGGCTTTTTCCTCTGGCGTCCGAGATGTGTGTGCAGAGAGCAGTCTCTTCTGGTTTCCCAGGCTTGTCTGCCTCTCTGATGGTTCAGCTCTCCCTCCCACGGGATTTGGGTGCAGAGAACTGTTTATCCGGTCTGTTTCCTTCAGGTTCTGGTGGTGTCTCAGGCAGGGGTCCTGCCGCTCCTGGGCCCTCCCCCACGGGAGCCCAGAGGCCTTATACAGTTTCATCTTGGGCCAGGGATGTGGGCAGGGGTGAGCAGTGTTGGTGGTCTCTTCCGCTCTGCAGCCTCAGGAGTGCCCAGTTGACCAGGCGGTGGGGTCTCTCTCCCTCGGGGTTTGGGAGCAGAGAGCTGCTGTGGGCCGGGATCCGCGGGTTTGGGACTCCAGGTAAACACAGGAGGTGCCCAGTCCTAGAGGAATTCTGACTCTGTGTGTCCTGAGATCATCAGGCAGGTCTCTTGCAGCAGAAAAGTTGGTCTTACCTGTGGTCCCGAGGCTCAAGTTTGCTCGCGGGGTGCTGCCCACGAGCTCTCCGCGGTGGCAGCAACCAGGAAGATCTGTGCCGCCGTTTCCGGGAGCTTCAGTGCACCAGGGTTCCAGATGGCGTTTGGTGTTTTCCTCTGGCGTCCGAGATGTGTGTGCAGAGTGCAGTCTCTTCTGGTTTCCCAGGCGTGTCTGCCTCTCTGAAGGTTTAGCTCTCCCTCCCATGGGATTTGGGTGCAGAGAACTGTTTCAACTTAGTACTATTTTAAACCACTACAAACCTTGTTTTAAATAAAAGTGAAGTGTTGAAAGCAGGAAAAATATTTTTCCTTTTAAAATTTTCTCCATTCCTTCTTTCCTTTCCACATTTCTCTTTCCTCTTCAATTCAATATTCCTTCTTACTTCCTCCATCCTCTTCTTTTTTCCTCTTCCCTCCCCTTCACCTTTCTCTTCTTTCTTTCCTTTTTTTTAATTCCACTTCCCTCGTTTATTTTGATGTTGTTGCACAGGATTTATTGTTTTCTTACGATTGAATCAAAGGTAGATTTACTATTATTTCTGTAAAACTCACCTGTTGAATTTATTCCTTTTTTTAAAATTGGGTATTTCGTATTTACTTTTCTAATGTTATTCCCTTTCCTGGTTTCCTGTCCATAAGCCCCCAAACCCCTCCCCTCTCTTTCTATAAGAGTGTTCCTCTTCCCACCCACCCCACCCCCAACAATCTCCTACACTGGGGGTGCAACCTTGGCAGGACCACAGGCTTCTCCCATTGGTACCCAGCAAGGCTATCCTTTGCTACATATGCAGTTAGAGCCTTGGGTCAGTCCATGTATGGTCTTTGTGTAGTGGTTTAGTCCCTGGAAGCTCTGGTTGGTTGGCATTTTTGTGCTTATGACTCTTTGCTTTCCGTTAGCTCTTTCAATCCTTTCTCTACTTCCTCCAATGGAAGTCCAGTTCTCATTTCAGTGGTTGCTGCTAGCATTTGCCTCTGTATTCAACATGTTCTGGCTGTTTCTCTCAGGAGAGATCTATATCCAGTTCCTGTCAGCATGCATTTCTTAGCTTCATCTATCTTATCTAGTTTTCGTGGCACAGGCTCTGAATGCCTGTTCTTTCAGTCTCTGCTCTAAACATTGCCTCCCTTTACCCTCCTATAGATATTTTGTTCCTCTTTTTAAGAAGGAGTGAAGCATCCACAGTTTGGCCATCTTTCTTCTTGAGTTTCATGTGGTCTTTGGATTGTATCTTGGGTAATTCAAGATTTTGGGCTAATATCCACTTATCACTGGATGCATACCATGTGTGTTTTTGTGATTGGGTTACCTCATTCAGGATGATATTTTCATGGAAGCCTGTCATGAGAACATCTAAATACTCATGGCTTGAAGCTCTAGGTTGGTCCTTGAGCTTGTATGTTGAATTCATTTCCTGTGATTCCTTCCTATCTTTGATACGAATTTTGGCTGTTGATTTGACATAGATTCACTCAAACACCTGGATCAAGGTAATTTATTTCCTTATTTGATAACTAAATTGCATAGGTCCCTAGAGGCCAGCCCAGCTGCCCATGATTTATAAGCCAGAGCTTTGCAATGATATCTAAATTCCATAAGACCAGCATGGACATCAAGATGGTGTCACATCAGAGCCAGAATACATAGGTGAATGCCATCATTAAACCACTGAACTGAGAACGGGACCCCCATTGAAGTCTTAGAAAGGACTGAATCTAAGAAGGACTTAGAAAGAGCTTGAAGGGACTTGAGACCCCATATGAACAACAATGCCAACCAACCAGAGTTTCCAGGGACTAAGTCACCACCCAAAGACTATATACATGGACTGACCCTGGACTCCAACTGCATACATAGCAATGAATAGCCTAGTAAGAGCACCAGTGGAAGGGGAAGCCCTTGGTCCTGCCAAGACTGAACCCCCAGTGAATGTGAGTGTTGGGGGGGAGGGCGGTAATGGGGAGAGCATGGGGAGGGAAACATAGAGATGGGGAGGGGTAGGGGCTAGGGGGATGTTGGCCGAGAAACTGGAAAGGGGAATAACAATCAAAATGTAAATAAGAAATACTCAAGTTAATAAAGATGAAAAAAAAAGATGGTGTCACATACTCAGATCTTCATATTCTTTCTACTGTCATTGTCTGTTGAGACATTTAAAAGTATTATATTTTAAAAATAATTGATTTGTAGAGCAGTGGTTATTTCTGATAGGAAGCTAATAGTATGCAGAAAATGTCATTAGAAAAGACATTTTAGATTTCAAGGTTTGTATCAGGAATTCTTTGTGTTTATAAGTGTATACTCACTAACTATTTCTGATTACAGGTGTTGATGGGAACACTGTGATGACCCAGTCTCTCACATTTATGTCCACATCAATAGGAGAAAGGGTTACCATGGGCTACAAGGCCAGTCAGAATGTGGGTACTGCTGTAGCCTGTTACCAACAGAAACCAGGGCAGTCTCTTAAACTGCTTATCTACTGGGCATCCAACTCGTGCACTGGGGTCCCTGATTGCTTCACAGGCAGTTGATCTGGGACAGATTTTACTCTCATCATTAGCAACATGCAGGCTGAAGATCCAGCTATTTATTACTGTCTGCAGCATAACTCTTATCCTCCCACATTGTTTCAGCCTCATACACAAACCTCCTCTGATATTCTAACCACCTGCCTGTATCACATATCTCTTGACCTACACACTTCCCCTTCTGTGTACAGCTGCTATGCTTAACTGATATAAAGTTTGGGAGAACATTAATGAGCAGATCCTTTGAATTGAAAGATCCTTATGACAAAAAGAAGTAGATATATTTGTAATTTTTTAGATTTCTCATGTTTAAATTCTGTGTATTGAACATAAAAAATTTATTATCTTATATTCTGGAATGAAAAGTTCCAACATGCGTCTCCATGGGCTAAATCAAGAGCCTCTGTTATATTCCCACATGAGGATACAGAAGAGAACTTGGTTTATGCTTAGCTCAGCTGTGAGAGCTCTCCCTCACTTTTGGACTCCCGACAGTTTACCTCAAGGTGTCATTTGTGTTAACATTATTAATTTGAATATATAAAGTTGAGTTTCATAAAACAAATACATTAAAAGTATATCACGAATTTTGACAATCTTTATTTACCTTGTTTCTTCTTTCTATCACCACCTTTCCCTTCAACTAACATACTTCCAATCCCTAGTCTTCCACCTATTTCCATGTGACATACACATGTTCCCACTCACATGCAAACACACACACACACACACACACACACACACACACACACACACACACACATTCTGCCTTTTTCTATCTCTGTTCCCTCAACTCCCTTTCCCATGCCTAAATAAAATCTATTCTATACTATACTGTAGTATGCTTTACTATGTCCCAAATAAACTCTATTCTGTACTTTATCATCATGTGGCAGGTACCTTAGCGGGAAGGGATGCCTCAGCATGGGGCCTGCAGAGGCACCCCCCTTCTACCTCACCATACTGTGTCTCTACAAACATATCCCTGGTTCATTTGTTCTCTCTTTCTTTCTTTCTTTCTTTCTTTCTTTCTTTCTTTCTTTCTTTCCTTCTTTCTATCTGTCTGAATTTCTTTCTTTCTTATTGAAGACAGCATTGATGCTGAGACTCAGAGTTAGAAACGTGCAGGTTCTTAGTACACTGGTAAAATGGCTCAGTGGTTAAGAGCAATGGTGGCTCACAAACATCTGTAACAAAATCCAGTGCCCTCACTTGTTGTTCTGAAGGGATTCACAGTGTACTCGCATATAAAAATGAAATCCTAAAAAAAAAATAAAGAAACTTGCAGGTTCACATCTCTTGCTGCCACGTCGACTTTTTAACCATCATATAGTTCACTAGACCTGTGCATTGGTAAGCTCCCACCCCTCCCTCCAGTGGTCAGCATAAATGACCCCTGGTTCCAATGGAGGGCTTTTGAACAGAGGGCAATCACTCTCTGTTGTCCTTGAGTCATGCCTGGCCTTCTCACTGATCCTTCATTCCAGGACCACTAGGCCTGGGTGACCCTCTCTCAATTTCTGGGAATAGTTCTCTCTGCCTACTCAAAAAATTGTAAGCTTAGGTAAATCATTCTCTCTAGGGCTCTGAGTCCCACAGCTGGTCAAGAGCTCAGGTGAAGACCTGATGAACTGACCTACCAGCTGCCTTAACTACTGCCTTTGTCCTCTGGATGCTGGTACAGACAAATCTCTAGCTCCTCTCCTACTCTCATCCAGAGGGAATATATTCATTGTCATGCATCCTGGTCTAATTTATAGGCTAAATTCAACCCCATTATCCACAAACAATAACTCTATATGGACAGTTAAAGGCACTTTTACAACTCACCAGCAACTAACGATCTGGAGACCCTACCCCCTCATTCTCTCACCACTTGCTCTCTACTTCCAATTCCTGACCTCTCCTGCCTGCCTGGTACTCTGCTTTGCTGAGTTGTTGCAGGCACTTATGTGTTCCATGCCCAGAGATCACTTGTTCTCTCTCTCACCTGAGTGGAATTGCTAGGAGACAGAGAGAATGCTAGTTCAGTCACTGCTCTGTAGTTTGTTCCACCGACAAATATGCTGCTCTGCTGAGCAGAAGGAATGCTCCCATAGCCACCACCCATTTCCTGGATTCCTTTTTATAAGCCCTCTATGGTCTCCCCTCCCCCTTCCACCCACCCCTTCCTATCTCCCCACTCTGACATTCCCCTCCTCCAAATGGTGCCCAACAAGGCCATCCTCTGCTACATTTGCAGCTTTAGCCATGGGTCTGTTCATGTGTACTCTTTGGAAGGTGTTTTAGTCCACGGGAGCTCTGGATGATTGGTATTGTTGTTCTTATAGGGTTGCAAATTCTTTCACCTTCTTCAACCCTTTCTCTAACTCCTGCAATGGTGGTCAGCATATAGATGAATGCAAATCGATCCATTCTTATTGTTCTGTACAATGCTTATGTCCAAGTGGATCAAGGACCTCCACATAAAACCAGATACACTGAAACTAATAGAAGAAAAGGCCGAGAAGTGTCTGGAACACATGGGCACTGGAAATTTTTTTTCTGAACAGAACAACAATGGCTTATGCTCTAAGATCAAGGATAGACCAAAGGGACCTCATAAAATTGCAAAGCTTCTGTAAGGCAAACGACACTGTCATTAGGACAAAATGGCAACCAATAGATAGGCAAAAGATCTTTACCAATCCTACATTTGATAGAGAGCTAATATTAAATATATACAAAGAACTCAATTAGTTAGACTCCAGAGAATCAAAGAACACTATTAAAAATGGGATAGAGAGATAAATAAAGAATTCTCAACTGAGGAGTATCAAATGGTGGAAAAGCACCTAATGTTCAACATTAGGTAATGTTCAACATCCTTAGTCATCAGGGAAATGGAAGTCAAAATAACCCTAAGGTTCCACCTCAAACCAGTCAGAATAGCTAAGATCAAAAACTCAAGTGACAACAGATGATGTTGACGATGTGGAGAAAGAAGAACATTCATTCATTGCTGGTGGGATTGTAAGCTGGTACAACCTCTCTGGAAATCAGTCTGGAGGTTCCTCAGAAAATTAGATTTAGTACTACCTGAGGATCCAACTTAACCACTCCTGGGCATATACCCAAAACATGCTCCAACATGTAACAAGGACACATGCTCCATTATGTTCATAGCAGCATTATGTATAATAGCCAGAAGCTGAAAAGAACCCAGATGACCCTCAACAGAGGAGTGAATACAGAAAATGTGGTACATTTTCACTATGGAGTACTACTCAGTTTTCAAAAACAATGACTTCATCAAATTCATAGGCAAATGGATGGAAGTAGAAAATACAGTCTTGATTGATGTAACCCAATCACAAAAGAACCTACACATGATATGCACTCACTGATAAGTGGATATTAGCCCAAAAGCTTGTATTACCCAAGATACAATCCATAGACCACATGAAGCTCAAGAGGAAGGATGACCAAAGTGTGGATGCTTCAGTCCTTTTGGAAGAGAAAAAAAATATTCATAGGAGGATATTTGCAAAGTTTGGATCAGAATCTGAATGAAATTCAGAGCTTGCCCCACACAGGGATCAGGCCTGATACAAACAGCTACCAAACCCAGACAACATTGCTGATGCCAACAATTGCATGCTGACAGGAGTCTGATACAGCTGTCTCCTGAGAGTTTCAGCCAGATATGAAAAATACAGAGGCAGAGGCTCACAGCCAAAATACAGCTCCATTCTAAGGTATAACAAGATAAGATTTTGTTATGCTATTGCTTCAGAGCCATGTTAGATAAGGGCAGTCAGGTGACTATTGCTTTGGTGCCATCTTTGTTATGGGGAGTCCCCAGTTTTCTGCCTTTAAGAGTACAACCTGTCAAAGTCACTTACAAGGTTTTATTTTATTCTGCCTTGGTAAATAATGATTTCTATACAGTAAAAAGTTAAAGATCACTGCCATAAATGTACATTTAGCCTTGTTTTTGTTACTGCCTTTAAGCTACAATGTGTTATCCTTATTTGCTAGACACATGTAGAACAGGTACTTCAACATTGATTGTCTAATTCAGATATGCTTGATAGATATTAGCTCGCAATCTCGTCAGCAATTTTCTAAATGTAACATAAATGTTAAAATTTATAACAGAAACTCCCAAAGTCTAACTCCCCCCGACTTCCCCTTCCAAATGAAGGTCTCTGAGAAGGTATGGAATAGCAACAAGACTGAATAATTTTTGGTATGATAATCATTGAGAAACGCCACCTTCTGCCATGCCTTGGCCTACACTGTGGATGAAGAGAAGATATCTAGAAATTTAAATGTCCCATATTGCCTAAGTCATGATAGGTCATTTCTTATTTTGAATGTAACTACTCCACGGGAAAAAGCCTTCCAAATTCTGGGCCGGATGGCCAGACTAACTCTGCTCAAGTTGCCATGGAGAATTTATCAAATGGAGAGTATATCAAAGTTAGCAAAATGAGAAATGAAAAGGGAGCTGTAACAGCAGAATCTGAGGAAATTAAAAAAAAATCATCAAATCCTACTAAATGCCTATACTCAACAAAACTAAAAAATTTGGAGGAAACGAACAGTTTTCTAGAGAGATACCAGCTACCAAAGTTAAATCTGGGTCAGATAAACCATCTAAACAATACCATAGCTCCTGAAAAAACAGAAGTAGTTATTAAAAGTCTCTGAACTAAGGACCTCCACATCAAATCAGATACACTCAAACTAATAGAAGAAAGAGTGGGGAAGAGTCTAGGTCACGTGGTAACTGGGGAAAATTTCCTGAACAAAACACCAATGGCTTATGCTCTAAGATCAAGAATCAATTGGAACTCATGAAGCTGCAAAGCTTCTGTCTTTAGTACAAAATGGAAAGCAACAAATCGGGAAAAGACATTTAACTACTTTAGTACCCAACTATACCTCTCTTGGGCATATACCCAAAAGAAGTCCCAACATATAACAAAGACACAAAGGCTCCACTATGTTCATAGCTTCCTTATTTATAATAGGCAGAAGCTGGAAAGAACCTAGATGCCCTTCAACAGAGGAATAGATACAGAAAATGTGGTACATCTATACAATGGAATATTACTCAGCTATCAAAAACAATGACTTTATGAAATTCATAGGCAAATGGATGGAACTGGAAAATATCATCCTGAGTGAGGTAACCCAATCACAAAAATCCACACATGGTATACACTCCTTGATAATTGGATATTAGCCCAAATGCTTGAATTACCCTAGATGCACAGAACACATGAAACTCAAGAAGGATGACCAAAATGTAAATGCTCCACTCCTTCTTTAAAAGGGGAACAAGAATACCCTGGGGAGGGAATAGAGAGGCAAAGATTAAAACAGACACAGAAGGAACACCCATTCAGAGCCTGCCCCACATGTGGCCCACACACATACAGCCACCCAATTAGATAAGATGGATGAAGCAAAGAATTGCAGGCCGACAGGAACCGGATGTAGATCTCTCCTGAGAGACACAGCCAGAATACAACAAATACACAAGCCAATGCCAGCAGCAAACCACTGAACTGAGAACGGGACCCCCGTTGAAGGAATCAGAGAAAGGACTGAAAGAGCTTGAAGGGGCTTGAGACCCCATAAGAACAACAATGCCAACCAACCAGAGCTTCCAGGGACTAAGCCACCACCCAAAGACTATATACATGGACTGACCCTGGACTCCAACTGCATATATAGCAATGAATAGCCTAGTAAGAGCACCAGTGGAAGGGGAAGCCCTTGGTCCTGCCAAGACTGAACCCCCAGTGAATGTGATTGTTGGGGGGGAGGGCGGTAATGGGGAGAGCATGGGGAGGGAAACACCCATAAAGAAGGGGAGGGGTAGGGGTTAGGGGGATGTTGGCCCAGAAACTGGAAAGGGGAATAACAATCAAAATGTAAATAAGAAATACTCAAGTTAATAAAGATGAAAAAAAAAAGGTCTTTACCAATCCTACATTTGATAAAGTGCTAATGTCCAATATATACAAAGAACTCAAGAAGTTAGACATCACAGAGTCAAATTACCCTATTAGAATGGAGTACAGAGGTAAACAAAGAATTCCCAGTTGAGAAATACCAAAAAGTTGAGAAGTACCTAAAGAAATGTTCCTTAGTCAGCAGGGAAATGCAAATTAAAATAACCATGAGATTCCTCTTCAAACCAGTCAGAACATCTAAGTTCAAAAACTCAGCTGACAAGAGATGCTGCTGAGGAAGTGGAGAAAAAGCAACACTCCTCCATTGTTGATGGGATTGCAAGCTGGTATAACCACTCTTGAAATCTTTGTGAGATTTCTCAGAAAATTGGACATTCCACTACCTGACGAATCAGCTATATCTTTCCTGTGCATATACCCAAAAGATACTCCAACATATAATAAGGATAGATGCTCCATTATGCTCATAGCAACCTTATTTATAATGCCCAGAAGTTACAAATAACCCAGAAGCCCTTCAATAGAGAATGGATACAGAAAATGTGATACATCTACACAATGGAGTACTACTCAGCTATCAAAAACAATGACATCCTGAAATTCATAGGCAAATGGATGGAACTAGAAAATATCCTTCTGAGGGAGGTAACAGAATCAGAGAAAAACACACATGGTAAGCGTGTATTACCCCAAAAGCTTGAATTACCCAAGATACAATCCAGAGACCACAGTAGAAGAATGGCCAAAGCGTGGATACTTCAGTCCTTCTTAAAAGTGGGAACAAAGATACTCATAGGAGGAAATATGGAGGCAAAGTATGGAGTAGAGTCTGAAGTAATGGTTATTCAGAGCTTGCCCCACCTGGGGATCCAGCCCATATACAAATAGCCTCCAATCCTAGACAATATTGTTGAAACCAAGAATTGCATCCTGATAGGAGCCTGATATAGCTATCTCCTGAGAGGCTCATCTAGAGCATGACAAGAACAGAGACAAATGCTAGCAGCAATCCATTGAGCTGAGAATGGGGTTCCCATTGGAAGAGTTAGAAAAGGAATTGAAGGAGTTGAAGGGTCTTACAATCCCATAAGAACAACAATACCAACCAACCAGAACTGCCAGGGACTAAACCCCTACCCAAAGGTACACAAGGACAGACACATGGCTATAGCTGCCTATGTAGCAGAGGATGTTCTTGTTGGGCACTAATGGGAGGAGAAGTCTTTTGTCTGCCAAGGTTGGACCCCCCAGTGTAGGGGAATGTCATGGTGGGCAGGTAGGAAACATTAGGTGGTGTGGGAATACCCTCATAGAAAAAGCATCAGGGCGGATGGGATAGGGAATTTATGTAGGGGAATATGGGAAACAGGATATTTGAAATGTAAATAAAAATATTTAATAACACCATTCTGTGGTTTTAAATGTAAGGATTTAGAAAACAGTTTGATGCTATGCTCACTCAGTAAACAAGATAAAACAAATAAAACAAAACAAACCAGCCAAATAAACAATGATATATTCTTCCTTCAGGCCAATTACCACCCATGCATTGTCTCTTGAACATGTTTGCTTTTTTAGAATTTACAATTAATATCATTTTGTATATTTTAGATAATGACCAGAAATATCATGAAAGTTACCGGGAGCTGAATTGATAACAGTCTCCACATTTTCTCCTATTTGTGTGCTAACACAATGTTTACTAAAATATACTCAGTGAAAACATGAGCTAATTGTGACTATTGACCCAAAGGCTCTCATTGCATTATGCATTAACCTGAAACTTACTGAGAGACTTACCAAATCAGGCAGTCACAGTCATATTTTGACATCTATGCAAAGGCTATTTTATCTTCTTCCACAAGGATGAGCTTTCACAAGGCCATGTGCATCTCAGACCTTCTGTCATTCATAATTGCATGGCTGCATACATATTGAAAGGACTGCTCTCTGAGCTTTGAGTAGTCAAATCTCTTCTTCAGTCCTCCTCTAGAACTTGTTCTGATACAACCATTCTCATTCTACCATTTTTGTTGCATCCAGTTGCTACGCATCAGCCTCCCAAATGCTTGGATCACAAGCCTTTTCACCAAGTGGGGCAAAGAAGTCAATATTAAAAGCATAACATGTATTAAGAACAATAATAGTATTGGGGTAATATCTTAGGATGAGATATACAAATGCCAGTCAAAACAGTTCTTACCATAGGCCTTAACATCACTAGCCATGCTACCTATACAACGAAATGAGATTTGAAGTGATTATAACTTAAATATATACATATACTATGTTATATCTAGACTTTCTAGATATTTGTTTGTGTATGTAAATTAAAACATACTCTAACAGACTTTGGAACTCACGATATTTCCATTGGTTACCTCTAGGAGGAGTTATACAGTGTAGACTTCTTCAGAGGAAGACTAGAGAGGATTGGAGAGTTTTTGAGGAAATTGGTTGAACTAGAGAACCTCTCTGGACATGTCTACAACACAGAGGTTCACCATCCATTGCATGGTTCGTGGTGTCTACACAGACCTCTCACTAGAAGATAGCCTAATATCAACAAAAACAAAGACAGGCTACTCAACATTTTTATCTGGATAACTATCAGAAATCTTGACTTTTCCAGTGGCAGTTGATCTAGGACAGAGTTCACTCTCATTACTATCTGTATTTGGACTTAAGATTTGACAGGTTAATACGGCGAACACTGTTGCAGTCTTCCCCTTTGACTAAGCCTGCAATACACACATCCTTTAGCATTCAGTCTGACAGCCAGTGTCTGAAGCAGCAGCTTTTCTCTCTTTACACAGCCTGATAATCAAACAGTCTTTTCTCTGTCAAAATCAGTGAGTCTTTCAAGTCAACTAGACTTGAGAATCCAGGAGACCATTCTGAGTCTAATGTATTCTAATAATTTATGAGATACAGTACCTCAAGTAAAGAGACATTGTTACTTTTCAGTACTTTTCATATCTTGATTGCATGATTTTAAAGATGACTTGACATGAAGTATTCTCATTTTTATGTCTGTGTCCATTTGCAGAACAGTAGTTTGGAAACAAGTTAAAAATGTTCATTTCATGTTAATTCTCCATGTTCTCTAAATAGACAACCTTAAAATTCCAATAATGATCTCAGTTTTCTTTATTGAATTTCTGACATTACCTATGAATATATACATAACATATGTATGCAATTCACTAGTGTCTGAGTTCTTTTGTGAAATAATAGAAGTATTTACACTACAATGCAAGTTATTTCATATAAAAGTATATGAGTTAGGCAACTATGTATTCTTCAAATTGACACTGAATAAGCAAAGAGTGAAACTGAAGCACATTCACCTGCCTAAATCCCAGTCTCTGTGTATTTGGGATTTGGACAGAACAAACAGGCAGTGGCAGCAGCAGAGCCTCAGAAGGCATCTACCTACCAACTACGCTCCTTATCTCCTGTCCTTGCTGGAAAATTAACTATAATGACATAAACTCATAATGCATAGTATTCGTTTTCTGCAAAAATCAACTGCTATTAATGTCTTGGATTTTGAGTTGAAACCTGTCATGAGAGAATCTAGACACTTGTTTCAGAGCTCTAAGATGGTCTTTGAGCTTCTATGTTGACTTCCTTCCCAGTGATTTTTTACTGTCTTTGAAGGTATTTCATTTAACCTGGATACTCTCATAATCCTGTGTCCAGGTAATTTACTTTCTTATTTGATGACTACTTTGCACAGGTCCCGAGAGGCCAGCCCAGCTGCTCATGCTACATAAACCAGGCTTTTGCAGTGAGATCTGAATTGAATCAAACAGGCAGGGGCCTTAAGTTGGAGTCACAAACCCAGGTCTCCATATTCCTGCTGCTTGGGGTATTTGGTGAGAAATTAAATAGTTTTAGAATATTGTAAAATAGTTCATTTGTAATGAAATAGCTATTTTCTATAGGAAGTCAATAGTAAACAGACAATGCTATTAGAAAAGACTTTTTAGATTCTAACATTTGTATCATGAACTCTCTGTGTGCATATATGATTACTCATTATTTACTTCTGATTATAGGTGGTCATGGGAAAATTTTGATGACCCAGTCTCCCAAATCCATGTCCACATTAGTAGGAGAACTGCAAGGCCAGTCAGAACGTGAGTACTGCTGTAGCCTGGTATCAAGAGAAACCAGGGAAGTCTCCTAAGCTGCTTAACTATGGGGCATCCAACCAGTACACTGGGTCCCTGATTGCTTCACAGGCAGTGGATGTGGGACAGATTTCACTCTTACCATCAGCAGTGTGAAGGCTGAACACCTGACAGTTTATTACTGTGGAGAGCTTACAACTATCCTCCCACAGTGCTCCAGCCTCCTACAGAAACCTCCTCTGAGATTCTAACCAGCTGCCTATAATATGTACCCCTAGACCTACGCTCTTCCTCTTCTGCCTGCAGCTGCTATGCCTAATTGATGCAAAATTTGGTAGAAAATTAATGACCAGAATGTTTGAATTAGAAGGTCTGTATGGAAAAATAAAGTGAAGGCATTTTTTCCTTTTTTCTTCTCATGCTTAAATTCTGTATATTGAACATGACAAATTTATTATCTTATATTCTGGGGTGAAAAATTTCTCCATGAGTCTCCATATGGAAATCAAAAGCCTTTCTATACTCCTACTGGAGGATATAAAAGTGAACTTGGCATTTGTTTTGCACAGCTCTGAGTTGTCTTCCTCTGTTTTGCACTCCTGGCAATATCCCTCACCTTCTACTTTTGGTTAAGATTATGTATTTATACATATAATGTTGACTTTCCTAAAAATATAAAACTATATCATATATTTTGACAGTCCTCATTCTCCATGTTTCTTCTTTCTGTCATCACCTTTCCCTACTACTAAGAGAATTCTATTCTCTAGCATTTCACCTATTTTCATGTGACATACACTTGTACACATACATACACATGCACACACTTACACATGTCTTTATGAATCTTTAAAAGACTATGGTACAAAAATCAGAAATCCTGAGTTCTGACATAAACATTATATCTGATCTCTGTTCCTTATTCCTCAGCCACATCTGCCTCTGCTGTCTTCTCATCTACTTTCCCAGCGTAGAGACTGTGATGCTTCATTCTAATCTACACTACACTAATGGAGAGTATGATACTGAATCATGAGAATGAGTTTGTTGTTATGTCTTATAATAATTAACAGTGCTTGATATTAGCTGAGGGAATTCCTTTATACTTCAATAAAACACTATGTTAACTAATCTCAATACCTATTAATTTAAATTAGTTGTAAACATTTTGTTCTTGTTATTCATTTTTGAGTCAATTATCACTGTATGTGAAAAAGGCAGGTGGTCTTTGATTTCACAAAATGCCACCTATCTCTTCCCAAGCACTGGGGTCAATGGTATTGGCCACCACACTCAGCCCTGGGCTCCATTTTGAGTCACAGAGTTAGAAGAGGTAAAGGAGTTCTTCAGGTTAAAAAAAGGTGTTTGAGAAGTCCAAATATCTTCCATCAATCTTCATGTGAGTAGGCCTTCCATAGTTTGCTTCTAGTGTCTACAGGATGAACACAGATATGTCAGGTATAATTGATGAAAATGGATTGTGATAGTGTGCTGTTTCCTCGCAGTAACAAACTATCTTGGAAAACAATTTAAAGACAGGAAACTTTTATTTTATCTCACTGTTTCAGTCCATGGTAGTTTGGCTTCACTGCTCTGGGTCAAAGGTGAGAATTTATATCATAGAGGAAGTGCAAGACAGGAGGGTGATGCTCACCTCCTGGTGTCAGGAATCCAGAGAGCAAAAGGAGTGAGGGACAAGACCTATTTTCTTTTTAGAAATTTGTCTCTCATATGTTAAATGCCAATCACTTTTCCTCCTGACACTTCTTTCAGCATCCACAACTTCCTTCTTTTCACGATTCACTATTCATTTCCCTTAAAACAAACAAACAAACAAACAAAGATACAAACAAGCATTAACCTGAACATGGCTATAAATTGAACATAGAATAACAAGTTACAATAAGTCTGGGCACAGACCCTCATATCACCCTAGCTGAAGCCACCCAGTAGGAGGAAACTGGTTCTAAGAGCAGGAAAAATAGTCAGACACATCCTCATCTTTCACTGTTAGGGTTTCAACAACAACACCCAACTACACAACCATTGTGCATATGAAGATGACGTAGCTCATACACTGTCCTATAGAGTTCCGTGAATGTCACTTCAGTCTGTGTGAGGTCTTATAAGCTCTACTTAGTTGATTCTATGGGCTATGTTCTCATGGCATCCTTGAACCCTCTCACTCCTATCATTCTTTCCCTTTCCTTCTGTTTGTTTGTTTGTTTATTTATTTCTTTGTTTACATTTCAAATGCTATTCCTTTTCCCAATTCTGACCATAAATCCCCTATCACCTCCCCCTCTGCGTCCCCCATAAGGGTGTTCCCCCCCATTAACCCCTTCTTACACCCATCCCCAACATTCCCCTGCACTGGGAGTCCAACCTTGTCAGGATCCTTCCACTGGTGCCCAACAAGGCCATCCTCTGCTACATATGCAGTTGGAGCCACGGGTCAGTCCATGTATAGTCTTTGGGTAGTGGATTAGTCCCAGGAAGCTCTGGTTGGTTGTCATTGTTATGGGATTGCAAGCCCTTTCAGCTCTTTTAATCCTTTCTCTAATTCCTCCAATGGGGTCCCATTTTCAGTTCAGTGGTTTGCTGCTAGCATTCACCTCTGTATTTGACATGCTCTGGCTGTGTCTCTCAGGAGAGATCTAAATCCTGTTCTTGACAGCATGCACTTCTTAGATTCATCAATATTATTTAGTTTTGGTGGCTGTATATATATGTACCACATGTGGGACAGGCTCTGAAAGGCCATTCCTTCAGTCTCTACTCTAAACTTTGCCTCCATATGGCTTCCTATTGATACTATTATTCTCCCTTTTAAGAAGGAATGAAGCATCCGCATTTTGGTAATCTTCTTGAGCTTTGTGTGGTCTGTGGATTGCATCTTGGGTAATTTAGGCTTTTGGGCTAATATCCTCTTATCAGTGAGTGCATACCATGTGTGTTTTTATGTGATTGGGTTACATCCACTTGCCTATGAATTTCATGAAGTCATTGTTTTTGATAGCTGAATAGTATTCCAATGTGTGGATGTACCACATTTTTGCATCAATTCCTCTGTTGAAGGGCCTCTGGGTTCTTTCCAGCTTCTGGCTATTATAAATAAGGCTGCTAGGAACATATTGGAGCATGGGTCTTGGTTGAATGTTGGAACATATTTTGGGTATATGCCCAGAGGTGGTATAGCTGGGTCCTCAGGTAGTGCAATTTTCTGAGGAACCACCAGCCGGATTTCCAGAGTAGTTATACCAGTTTGCAATTCCACCAACAATGGAGGAGTGTTCCTCTTTCTCCACATCGTCACCAGCATCTGCTGTCACCTGAGTTTTTTTATCTTAGCTATTCTGACTGGTGTGAGGTGGATTCTCAGGGTTGTTTTGATCAGCATTTCCCTGATGACTAAGGATGTTGAACATTTCTTTATGTGCTTCTTAGCCATTTGATATTCCTCAGCTGAGAATTCTGTGTTTAGCATTATACCCCATTTTAATGGGGTTATTTGGTTTTCTGGAGGTTAATTTCTTGAGTTTGTGCACATTTTAGATATTAGCCCTTTGTCAGATGTAGGATTGGTGAAGATCTTTTCACAATCTGGGTGTTGCCACTTTGTCATATTGATATCATCCTTTGCCTTACAGAAGATTTGCCATTTTATGATGTCCCATATGTCTATTCTTGATCTTGGAGCACAAACCAATTGGTGTTTTCTTCAGGAAATTTTCCCCAGTGCCCATATGTTGAGGACTCCACTTTTTCTGCTGTTAGTTTGAGTATATCTGGTTTAATGAAGTGGTCCTCTATCCACTTGAACTTAAGCTTTATACAGGGCAATAAGAATGGATTGATTTGCATTCTTCTACGTGCTGATCTCCAGTTGGACCAGCATAATTTGTTGAAAATATTATATTTTTCCATTGGATGGTTTTAGCTCCCTGGTCAAATGTCAAGTGACAATAGTTGTGTGGGTTCATTTTTGGGTCTTCAATTCTATTCCACTGATCTATCGGCCTGTCTCTGTACCAAAACCATAGAGTTGTTATCACTATTGCTATGTAATACTGCTTGAGGTCAGGGATGGTGATTCCCCCAGAATTTCTTTTATTGTTGAGTATAGTTTTCCCTATCCTAGTTTTTTTGTTATTCCAAATTAATTAGCAAATTACTCTTTTTATCTCTGTGAAGAATTGAGTTGGAATTTTGATGGGATTTACATTGAATCTGTAGATTGCTTTTGGCAAAATGGTCATTTTTACTCTATTAATTCCTGCCAATTCATGATCATGGGAGGTCTTTCCATCTTTTGAGGCCTTCATCAATTTCTTTCTTCAGAGACTTGAAGTTCTTGCAATACAGTTCTTTCACTTGCTAGATTAGAGTTACACCGAGGCATTTTATATTATTTGTGATTATTGTGAAAGGTTTCATTTCCCTCATTTCTTTCTCAGCATGTTTATCCATTGAGTAGAGAAAGTCTACTGGTTTGTTTGAGTTAATTTTATACACAGATACTATGCTGAAGTTGTTTATCAGGTTTAGTAGTTCTCTGGTGCAACTTCTGGGGCCACTTAGTTATACTATCATATCCTCTGCAATTAGTGATATTTTGACTTATTCCTTTCCAATTTGTATCCCTTTGACCTCCTTTCATTGTCTGATTGCTCTGGCTGGAACTTCGAGCACTATATTAAATAAACAGGGAGAGAGTGGACAGCCTTGTCTACTCACTGATTGCTTCCATTTTCTCTCCACTTAGTTTGATGTTGGCTACTGTTTTGCTGTATATGGCTCTTACTATGGTTAGATGTGGGCCTTGAATTCCTGATCTTCCCAGGACGTTTATCATGAAGGGGTGTTGAATATTGTCAAATGCTTTCTCAGCATGTAATGAAATGATCATATGGTTTTTAATCTTTGAATATCTTTATATAGTGGAATACATTGATGGATTTCCACATATGGAACCATCTCTGCATTCCTGGGATGAAGCCTACTTGATCATGATGGATAATAATTTTGATGTGTTCTTGGATTTGGTTTGCAAGAATTTTGTTGAATATTTTTGCATCTATATTCATAAGTGAAATTGGTTTGATGTTCTCTTTTTGTTGAATCTTTTTGTGGTTTAGGTTTAAGCATAATTGGAGATTCATAAAAGGAATTGAGTAGTTCTCCATCTATTTCTATTTTGTGAAATAGTTTGAACAGTAGTGGTATGAGGTCTTCTATGAAGGAATGAGAGAATTCTGCACTAAACCCATCTGGTCCTGAACTCTTTTTGGTTGGGAGAATTTTAGTAACTGCTTCTATTTCTTTAGGAGTAATAGGGTTGTTTAGATGGTTTATCTGTTCTTGATTTGGCTTTGGTACCTGGTATTTGTCTAGAAAACTGTCCATTTCATCCCAATTTCCTAGTTTTGTTGAACGTAGGCTTTTATAGAAGGATCTGATGTTTTTTTTTTTTAATTTTCTCATATTCTGTTGTTATGTGTCCCTTTTCATTTCTGATTTTTTTAATTTGGATACACTCTCTGTGCCCTCTAGTTAGTCTGGGTAAGGGTTTTTCTATCTTATTTTCTTAAAGAAGCAGCTCCTGGTTTTGTTGATTCTTTGTATAGTCCTTTCTGTTTCTAGTTGCTTGATTTCAGCCCTGAGTTTGATTATTTCCTGCCCTGTACTACTCTTGGGTGTATTTGTTTCTTTTTGTTCTAGAGCATTTATGTGTGCTGTTGAGTTGCTGATGTATGCTTTCTCCTGTTTCTTTTCGCAGGTACTCAGAGCTTTGAGCTTTCCTCTTAGCACTGCTTTTTTGCTTTCCCATATGTTTGGGTATATTGTAACTTCATTTTTATTAAATTCTAAGACGTCTTTAACATCTTTCTTTATTTCTTCCTTGACCAAGTTGTTATTGAGTAGAGCATTGTTCAACTTCCATGTATATGTGGGAGTTCTGTTGTTATTGAAGACCATCTTTAGTCCATGGTGACCTGATAGGATGCTTGGAATTATTTCTATATTCCTGTATCTGTTGAGGCCTGTTTTGTGACTGATTATAGGAGAGGTACAATGAGGTGCTCAGAAAAAGGTATATCCTTTTGTTTTAGGATGGAATGTTCTATAAATATCTGTTAAATCCATTTGGTTCATAACTTCTCTTAGTTTCTCTATGTCTCTGTTTAATTTTTGTTTCCACCATCTGTCTATTGATGAGAGTCGGGTTTTCAAATCTCCTATTATTGTGTGAAGTACAATGTGTGATTTGAGCTTTAGTAAGGTTTCTTTTCTGAATGTAGGTGTGCTTGATTTGGAGCATAGTGATTTAGTATTGAGATTTCATCATGTTGGATTTTTCCTTTGATGAATACGAAGTGTTCTTCCTTATCTTTTTTGATGACTTTTGGTTGAAAGTCAATTTTATTCGCTATTAGAATGGCTACTCCAGCTTGTTTCTTCAGACCATTTGCTTGGAAAGTTGTTTTCCAATCTTTTACTCTGAGATAGTGTCTGTCTTTTTCTCTGAAGTGTGTTTCCTGCATGCAGCCAAATGCTTGCTATGTCCTCTTTACATATCCAGTCTGTTAGTCTGTATTTTTATTGGGCAATTGAGTCCATTGTTGTTGAGAGATATTAAGGAACAATGAACGTTGTTTCTTGTTTTTGTTTTTGTTTTTTTTGTTTTTTTGTTTGTTTGGTTTTTGTTGTTGTTGTTGTTAGAGGCTGAATTATGTTTGTGTTTCTCTGTTCTTTTGGTTTTATTGCAAGGACATTATTTTCTTGCTTTTCCATGGTTGTAGTTTCCCTCCTAGTGTTGGAGTTTTCCTTCTATTATCCTTTGTATGTTTGGATTTGTAGAAAGATATGTAAATTTGGTTTTGTCATGGAATCTTTTGGTTTCTCTAACTATGTTAATTAAGGCTTTTGCTTGATAAAGTAGCTTTAGCTGCCATTTTTGTTCTCTTAGGGTCCGTATGACATCAGCCCTGGAACTTCTGGCTTTCATAGTCTCTCTTGAGAAGTCTGGTGTTATTCTGATAGGTCTGCCTTTATATGTTTCCAGAATTTTTCCTTACTGCTTTTAATAGTCTTTCTTTTTTGTGCATTTGTTGTTTTACCTATTATATGACAGGAGGTATTTCTCTTCTTGTCCAAACTATTTGGAGTTTTATAGGCTTCTTGTATGTTTATGGGCATCTCTTGCTTTAGTTGAATTTTGTTGAAGATTTTTACTGGACCTTTAAGTTGGGTGTCTTCCCTCTCTTATATATCTATTGTCCTTAGGTTTGTTATTCTTATTGTGTCTGGGATTTCCTGGATTTTTTTGGCTATGAGCTTTTTGGCATTTTACATTGTCTTTGAAAGTTGTGTAGATGTTTTCTGTGGTATCTTCTGCCCCTGACATTGTCTCTTCTATCTCTTGTATTCTGTTGGTGATGCTTGCATATATGAGTCCTGATCTTTTCCCTAGGTTTTTTATCTCCAGGGTTTTCTCACTTTGTGCTCTCTTTATTGACTGTCTTTCTATTTTTTAAATCCTGGATGGTTTTCTTCAATTTCTTTACCCATATTTTGTGTTTTCCTGTAATTCTTTGAGGGATTTTTGCGTTTCCTCTTTAAGGGCTTGTACCTGTTTATTAGTTTTGTCCTGTTTTTCTTTAAGGGAGTTATTTATGTCCTTCATAAAGTCCTCCATCTTCATCATAAAATGTGGCTCTTAATCTATATCTCACTTTTCCATTGTGTTTGGATATCTACTATTTGCTTTGGTGAGAGAACTGGGCGCTGATGACGCCAAGTAGTTCTGTTTTCTGTTGCGTAGGTTCTTGCCCTGGCCTCGGGCCATCAGGTTGTCTTTGGTGTTAGCTTGTCTTGCTGTTTCTGACAGTGGTTTGACCCTCCTATAGTCCTGTGTGTCAGCCCTCCTGTAGACATGTTTTCTTTTCAGCCAGATATGGGAACATAAAGCTCTGCTCTCAGGTGTGTACATACTCCTGGCGCCTGGGTTTCAGCAATCAGTGCAGGTAGAAACCTGAAGGCTCCAGCCCCTGACTCTTCCAAGGTCCTTGTGCCCAGGGGTCACAGGGCAGTAGGTGATTTCCTCTTGGGTCAGGATAGTGGACAGAAAGTAGTTGTCTCCTCTGATTTTTCAAGAGTGTCTGCACTTATGAGGGTCCAGCTCTTTCCCCCATAAGATTTGGCTGTGGCGAGTTGTGGGACCGGTTCTGTTCAGTTCTGGGTACAACCAGGAACCACCAGGTTCCTGGTGCTGACTGATCCTATATTCCTTTATCCAGAGGCACTATGCAGTTTCCTCTTGGGCCAGCGATTTGGGCAGAAGTGGCCGTCTGTCCTGCAGTCTCACGATTTTCTGCACTTCTGGGAGTTCAGCTCTCTCCACTATGGGATTTTGGAGAGAGTTCTGGGATCGGTTCACTTCAATTCTGGGCACAGCCAGAAATTGGAATTGTCCTGTCCCATAGGACTTCTGCCTTATTGTGTCCTGAGTCCACCAAGCAGGTCACTTGGGACAGAAAAGCTGGTCTTACCTCTGTTCTCATGTGTGTAGGTACTCCTGGTGACTGGCTTTTAGCTCTCAGGGAATGCAGAAACCTGAAGGTTACTGCCCCTGACTGTTCCTAGTTCCCTGTGCTCAGGGGGCATAAATGGCACTAGGTAATTTCTTCTTGGGGCAGAAATGTGGGCAGAGAATAGTCTCCTCTGAGTTATCATGAGTGTTTGCACTTCTAAGGGTCCAGCACTCTCCCTATGAGATTTCTGTAGTACTTTTTAAACCACAGCCCAAGAATTTAAATGTACCAAAATATATTGTGGAAACTATATTTGTGGGAAATGTTGTAACGAAGGGCTGTCAGGCTTTTTTGATTATATATAAAAGAATATGGAAAAATTCCTTTCTAAGTCCCTGTGCTTTCCCATTTCATATTGTGAGAAGCCCTTGCTTAGCTTCAGGAGTCTTTGGATTTGTCATACCTCTGTCTTCATGTGTCCAATCTGAAAGAGCAGTGGTAAATGAAATGAGATCACAGTCTGAGCTCACTTCAGCTGTCACAAAGCAAGGTATAAAGTTAAGGTCTAGGTCACATGACAACTTGTTATACACTGATGGGGAAGTTTCCTCATCTGGTATATTCTTTAGTTTGATGCTGGGGATTATTTTGTTAATTAATTAATTACATCTTAATTGCAGATTCCTTTCCTTCAAGAGTTCACCTTACACAACTTCTTTTCACATATACTGCTCTCTTTATTCTCTGAGAAATGGGAGGTGCCTACCACACTCTAGGCACCAACCCACTATAGCACATTAAGTCACTGCAGGACTAGGCACATCCTCTCCCACTGAGGCCAGATAAGGCTGCCCAATTAGTAGAACAGGGTCTAGAATAAGGCAACAGAGTTGGGGATAATTCTTGCTCCAGTTTTTGTGAAACTGAAATGAATATCAAGCTGCACATCTGCTACAGATGTGCAGGAATGGGTGGAAAGGGACTAGGCTTAGCCCATGAAAGCTTTGTCTGTTCAGTCTCTGAGAGACCCCAAAGGACCCAGGTTATTTGACTCTTTTGGTTGTCTTGTGCAGTCCTCATATTCTCTGTGTTCCTCAATCCTTCTCCTAACTCTTTCACAAGGTTCCTTGAATTCTCTCTGATGTTTGACTGCTGGTGCTAAATACCAGAGACTGCAGTTTCTGGCCTCAGAGGAACAGAGAAGGCTGGTCAGTTACAGTAGCAAAGCATAGTGACTTAGACATAGATAAGTAAATCAGCTACAGTAGCATAGTAACTTAGACTTAGATAAGTAAACTTATTATTATACAGCAACCCTAAATATCTCGTAAGACAAAGTCTTACCTCTGTATCTCATAAGACAAAGTCTTACCCTCCGTCGACGCTCTTCCCACTCCACTGACTCTAGAAGAACCTACAAGAAAAAGAAGACTAATGTCAGGCTGGCCCCTGCACATGTTGTCCCCTGCTGAGAAACCCAGTAGTGAGCTCCTCTTCCTACACTGCTTGTATTTCATATCCTGAGGCACAGTTTTGCCTGCTATGTAGTCTGCTCTGTCCTCTGTGTTCTATCTTCTGATCCACACCTCCACCTACAATCCTGGAGGCCTGCAGCCATCAGGAACTAGCAGTTTTGCTTCTACCCCTAGAAACCTGCTGCAACCAGGCCTATCCAGAGGCCTGAAACCACCAGTGACTAACAGCCCTGCCTATATATCTGGAAGCCTGCTGTCACTCAGGACAAACAGCTCTACCTACAATTCAAGTGGCTTGCTGCCATCACTGACTACCAGCTCTACCTGTATCCCTACAGGCCTGTTTCCCACACCAGAGATAGATTTCTTAATTCAAAACCACCTCTCTGTTATGTTGGTATGTTAGCAATTCATAAATGAGATCTGAACATGTTCATCATAAATCATTTAATGTTTTATACCTGAAAAGTTGCTGCATGAAATGATATATTTAAAGCAAAATAGAAGAAAAAATGCATATTGATTTGAAAGACACGCAGAACGGGGAGACCCTCACTCAAGTCTAGGGATGACGCAACCCCCGAAGAACTCATATGAGACCGTCCTTGCTCTAATCACACAAGGTTTATTGATAGGAACCAGTGCACTGTGTTCAAGACTCATACCCCACTCAGGGGTAGAGGACTTTGACCCCAAGTAGCTGGGAGAAGGGGTATTTAAAGGAAGAAACCACAACCCAAGGGGGTAGAGATTGCGTCATTGGAAAATGTCGACAATACTAGTGAAAACTCATAAGGAGAAGCTTCCTCTCAAGATTGCTTTTAAGTTGTAATCTAACTTTATGGTCAGCTAGTTCCTGGGAGAAGCTTCCTGTTATCTTACTAGGTCAGGATCACCTAGTTCCATACAGAGAGCAGGCTCAAGAAATGTGACCTTTCACCTACTTACTGGCAGAAAGCAAGGTCTGGAATTTGAGTTATTTAGGGCTTCTTAGGGATGAGATAGCATTTTTCGCATTTCTAAACTGACTTCTTGGCTGCATTTTATATTCTTTCAAATTAAATCCATATTTAATTTCAATAACATTCTGGTTTAGTGTTAGCACATTAATATCAGATGAATATTATCTTTGCATGTCAAATACCTTGAGCTGTCTTATAGTCAGTTGATTAATGATATACATCTGGAAATCTTGTCAGTGTGCATAGATTAGCCTGGCCTGGAATTTATGTACCTAAGGCTGGCTGTAATCTTAGGATTTCCTGCTTCTGTCTCTCCAGCTCTGGGATACAGATATGAATCTGTCTTTGTCATGATACCTTGTTTACTTTTCCTTTTATTGTAATTTATACATAATGCAATATTTATAATTCATCTCATATAACTCTCATAATTCACTAACCAGAATTCAAGTGCCTATTTCATGTCTGTTACTGCTATTGATTTTCCTTCACACTCAAACATTTTTTCCTTTAGATGTGAACAGTCTCTGATGTTGTGGTCTACTGGTCTCTGTAAAATCATTACTTGATTTATGGTGGCTATTCCCCCTTCTGGAGAATTTTTGAAGAGTGAGCAACACCATATTTAGCCAGTTTTAATCCTGATAATTTCTAGCCTTCTCTAGCATTTACCTTTGTGGAATAAAACCTTTGGTTAGTGGGGGTCTCTAGGCATGATTAGCTGAAGACACCTGGTTTGTTTTATTTACTGCCATTTCTGCAAACTGAGAATCCTCTTTAAGTTCCCTGAAGTTGTGAATAACATGATTGCTAGTTTCTGTTGGAATTTCCTTTACTTTCAAATTAAAACTTCTCTGACCCTCGGCTTAAGCTAGTGACTCCGAGGATTTCCATAGAGCTAATTTGGTCTCCTTGCACCTCTGTCCCAAATGTATCTTGGAAATTGTGGCCCAAATGTCTGAGGCACTATTTATGTTTTCATTATAAGAGTTAATTTGAAGGTGCGAGACAATGAACAAATGTAGCTTCAATTTATTTGTTTTGACTTTCCTCTTTCCCTTCCTACCCATTACTATCTTTGGAGGATATTTTTCTTATTCTGTTTTTTTCTTGTTTTCTTGTGATCTTCTCAGCCTATATTATCATGTTTTCTAGAATGGTCAATCTGAGATAGGTCTCCTAAAATTTCTACAAAAGTCAACTGATTTAAATATGCCATAGATTTTTAACCCAAACCTAATAGAACCCATAGTAGATTTCTGTTGGAGATGAGGAAGACAGTCACTTTCAGTATTTATGCTGATGGTATTTTTGCCTGTTGAATGACACCAGACACCCACACACACACTGCCCAGGCGACTGTTTTGTATTTTCTGTCTGCTTTGCATGGTTTCCTATAACCTAGCCCAGCTGCTCAGAATTTATGAACCAGACCTTTGCACTGTGAGTGAACTGCATCAGACAGGCAGGGGGAGCAAGATGGAATCACAGACGCGTGTCCTCATTTCCCTTCTGCTCTGTGTATCAGGTAAGAAATTAAAATTTTAAAAGATTTTCAAAGTTTTATCTTTGTAATAAGGAAATTTCAATATATGTCACTGTGTAATATTTCTTACATTATAATTTTCTGACATGACATTATACGGGCATTTAAATGACAAATTTCAACTGTTATAATAATCTATGTTTGTGTATATATGCATGTTCACTCCCTATTTATTATTTCAGGTACCTGTGGGGACATTTTGATAAACCAGTCTCCAGCCTCTCTGACTGTGTCAGCAGGAGAGAAGGTCACTCTGAGCTGCAAGTCCAGTCAGAGTCTTCTATACAGTGAAAACAACCAGGACTATTTGGCTTGGTACCAGCAGAAACCAGGGCAGTTTC
This sequence comes from Rattus norvegicus, assembly GCF_021556685.1. NCBI lineage: Eukaryota > Metazoa > Chordata > Mammalia > Rodentia > Muridae > Rattus > Rattus norvegicus. The sequence goes on along the minus strand of NC_141537.1, from coordinate 103,395,614 downwards.
CTAAACTGCTTATCTATGGGGCATCCAACCGGCACACTGGGGTCCCTGATCGCTTCACAGGCAGTGGATCTGGGACAGACTTCACTCTGACCATCAGCAGTGTGCAGGCTGAAGACCTGGCTGATTATTACTGTGAGCAGACCTACAGCTATCCTTCCACAGTGCCTCAGCCTCCTACAAAAAACTCCTTGAGAGTTTCAACAGCTGTATAGACCATACACAGTTGTGGGCATGCACAGTTCCCCCTTCTTCCTGAGAGCTGGCATGCCTGCAAAACAGAAGAAAACATTTACAGAGCCCAATAAAAAATAATGTGTTCAATGCCTCTTATGTCTTTTGGCATAAAAACTCTATATACCAAAATACAGAAAAAATATCCCCAGTATTATTTCCTATTCCTTCTGAAATATGAACAATATACCACAAGCTGTTGAATGAATATGAGGGGTTAGATTTTCATAGTTCTATAAATCTACTATCTAATACAAGACTTATGGGCTCATGTGGTGATATTGCTAAACTGTGTTTGGTTAGATGTATATAGAAAAAATTATTTCTTGATTTTTCTAATTCCTAGAGGCTTTTCAAACTTACATAGTGATATCCATTTTTTCTGACATTTTTCCTTTTCACACTTCTATTTGTATTCCTTTTATTGTTATCTTTATGGAGATGTGTCCATCTCTCTATCTCTCTCTCTGTGTGTATGTGTAGATAAATATGTGCAATGCCATTTTCAGAGGTTAAATGACAACTAGGAGTTGATTCTAATTTTGCCAAGTGGCTTGTGGGGTCTCAGGTCTGACACTACAATTCGTGGCAAGTGCCTTTGTACTTTGTGGACTAATGCTGCTTTTTAAAATTCTTTATTGATATGTTCTCATTTTACACAAGTTTCACAAAAGAATGTCTTTTAAGTACATCATATATTTTACTGTATCCACTAACTACCCATATCTATTCTTTTTCCCCTTGTTATAGTAAGACTATCTTTGATCCACCAGCAACATGAATATGCATACAGAGATTTTTAATATTTTGAAGCTTAGGTCTTTTGCTGGGCAGTTTCCTAGCTACTCTAACTTGACTATTCCTGGCACTAAGTCTCTCTATATGGTCAGCTACAACTGTGATTGACTTTGGTTCATCTGTTTAACTCTCTGTTCATTGGCTGAATCTACCACATGTCTTTTCCAGTATCTCTCTCACTGCTGGCAAGTTCCACCTTCTACTTCCTGTCTGGCTATTGCTGTTTGAACTCTGTTATAACCAATTAGATAATATTTTAGATTGCCTTAGGAAAGTAGTGAAGAATGAACATTGACAAATCAAGAACACAGTAATGGGCAACAGAAATGGCAATGCTAGAGATCTGCAAGCAGCATTTAACACAGTGCCTGTACATAATTAACAACTAAATGCACAGAGACACACTTTTCACAGTATGAATCCTAACAGCTTGATATTTTTTCTTTCTAATCTATTCTCCCTCTTCCCTGTCTATGTCTCTCTCATTCTCACTGTCTCCTTTTTCTATCTTAAACACATATGCACACATTCATATATACATATACGTATACACGTGTACATGCATACACAAGCATACACTAACAAAAATACTCATATGCACATATATACATACACATATACAAATGCACACATGCAGAGATACATACATGTACATATATACACACATGAACTTTACATACAATATAATTAGGATCTATAAAGGAGAGAAAATGTGATATCTGTTGCCCTTGTTTCTGGGACCACATACCACTCTGAAATTATTTATATGCTTTTGAGTGTTGAGACTGAAATATTAGATACTCCCATCATGAGTATGACACAGTGGGACAAATACTCTGTCTTCAAAACATATTTGTTAGCTCATCATTGTACTTTGGAGTAGAGTAAGGGATGACTCTGATTATTCTCAATGATCTGTGTTCCCTGTTCATGTCTCTCATAATATTAGATCCTGATGACATTTATAAATTTGAGGTGAAGGTTACTCAGTAGTGTAAATTCATCTTGAAACCAAGAGGAAACCATACCCTCTATCTACAGAATAAGATCTAGTTGCTTATCTTCTTGATAAGGATTACAATGTGAAACGCACTGTTGCTTGAAAATTGTAAAGTTATTGAGATTTGAAAGTGTTCCAAAAATTCTCAAATTCTTTACACTAAAGTATCTATGTAGCACATATATTTTTGTCTTGCAATTTTAAAAAATTGGGTTTTTTGATAGGGTTCAGGGAAAGAGAATGGAGACAGACACATACACACAAACACACAAACAAACATGCACACACACATACATAAAGAGAGAGAGAGAGAGAGAGAGAAAGAGAGAGAGAAAGAGAGAGAGAGAAAGAGAGAGAGAGAGAGAGAGAGAGAGAGAGAGAGAGAGAGAGAGAGAATATGAAGTTGGGTGGGTAGGGAAGAGGAAAGAATCTGGTAAGAGTTGGAAGATTTTATGAAAATGTATTATATAAAGATTTTTTTTTACAAAAGAAATGGGTTGAAAATTGAAGGGCAGTTGTAAAATCCCCTAAGATATGTTTCTGCTGCTCAGTGAATGGTTTGCCAACCCCACTGACCACTGAGATGAGAGCAGGTGTCCCTCTGATTATTAGCTTTACTGAGCTGTTCTGCACGTTGAATCATTAGGCAAAGGCCCAGGGTCCTGAAAGGATCTACAAAGCCTGTGACCTGAAAAGGAGTCACTTCTCAGAGACAGGGCAGCTGCTCTCCTGCTATGGGTATTGCTGTGAGTACCATGTGAGACAGCACCCCAAAGCATTGTAAGCTTCTACTGTACCCATATACATTTCCCATTCCTTTGTGATTGTGATGGTTGCAATTGTGGCATTTAAATTTGTTTTTAAACATCACCTTTTCCCTTTTATTTTCTAATAGTTCAGAATGATGATTGTGACTGTTGTAGCAGGTGTCATATGTATCACACTTGAGATGGTTTCATATGTCTGTAAATGTAATGATTGTGCATTTATCATTTCAGGTTTTACTGGAGACATTGTGCTGACCCAATCTTCAGTTTGCTTGGCTGTGTCTCTGGGACAAATCGACACCATAGTCTGCAATTCCTCTAAGAGTGACACTGACACATTGTACAGTAATAGTGTGCAGTAGTAACCACAGAACCCAGAACAGACTCCCATAGTCCTGATTTATGAAGCATTCAGTGTAGCATTTGGTGTTTCTGTCAGGTTCAGTGGTAGTGGGTATGAGACAGCTTTCACATTCACCATTAATGCTGTAGCGGTCAACAACGCTGCAAACTTTTACTGTCAACAGGGTAAGGAATTTCCTCCACAGTTCTCTATGTCTAAGCCAAATACTTTTGGGCTTGCTGCTCAATGAGATTCCAACTCTCACTTGTTTCTTCCTTTCTAGACTTTTCTAGCACAGATCTTCACATTTCTTGAAAAAAAGTGTACTACCTAAAATTATGTCAACTTGATACACAAAGGAGTCATCTAAAAATAGGGAACACTGATTAAATACCTTCCCAAAAGGGGCATATAGTCAAGCCTATAGAGCATTTTCTTAATCAGTAAATGATGTTGGATTACCCCTAAAATATCAGTGAGGTCAAGCTTGTGGTCCTGAATTCTCTAAGAGAATAGGCCATGTGAGCAAGCTATGTGAACAATCTAGTAAACAGTATCCCTCCGTGGCCTCTGAATCAGGTCCTGCATCCAGATGCCTGTCCTGGCTTGCTTGAGTTTCTGTTCGACTGCATCCAGTGATGGGCTATGGACATAGAAGTAGAACGCCCATAAACCCTTTCCTCCCCAGATTGTTTTTGTTGTGGTGCTTCATCATAAGAATAGTGACCTAAGACAAAATGTAGTGACACGTACAGTGTTTAGAATGATGTGTATGTTTCCTTGTACATGCTATTAATAATTTCCTTACTAAATGGTGATGTCTATTTTATTTCTCAAAGAATTTATTTTAGTTTTATTAATTTTTGAATAAGTGGCACTAATAAATTTGAAGAAAATTCCCCCATTCGTTTAAGATAATAACTGCAGATATTTAAGACTATCAGTTGTCCGAATTTCAAATACAGATTTTATTCTCTCCCTAATGTTTTATTTTTCACTCTGTACATTGGATTGGACTTCTAAACATTTGAGAAAAAGGTCTCATAGTCCAAGTTGAACTGCAATGCACTATGAAGGCCAGTCTAGATTTGACTTTATGGACTATGTGCTTTCTCCTCCTGAGTGACGAGATTCAGGTACATGTCATCATGTTCAGATATTTTCCTTTTCAGATTATCTCACTTGTTAGTGAGGTAATTTCAGATGTCTCAGTATGAACTGTCACAATCCCTGGAAATTTGGCTACATGCCTTTGTATCTCCATTTTGGCCTTTCATATTGCTTCAACAAGAGGTAGAGATATCAATAATATGACTTTCACCAGTAGTACACTTCTATATCTTTCAATTTTAGAGTCATACCATAGACACATGAAAGTATATTTGTTAGGTCTCAAACAGGAGAAAAATCGCTAAATTTGGTGTTCATTAACATATCAAAAAAAGACATTGGCTGCCCAGCACATCCAGTCCCTACCTTACATAGCTTTCTTGGCTGGTACAACTCAGTCCCTACCCTGAACACACAATGCCACATATTGGACTGTGCTTTTCTTCCCACTGTTCCTTTGCCCTCTATACAATCTAGCGTTATGGATCCAACCCCTCTTTTCATCTACCACTAATAAATCTTTCTAGCTTCTTGGTTTGGTTCTTCCTTTCTCGTCATGTTGACTCTGAATTCCCAAAGAAGTACCTGCCCCTAGCTGTACTCTCCCTTTTATTTATAATAAACTTTCTCCTCAACTAAACTTAGGAGGTTTTATATCCTTTCCATGATTTTGTTTTCATTCATCTCATCTAAAGATTCTTGGCTTATTTATTGTCAAAATATGGGTTACAGACAGAGGCAAGGCTCACTATAAATAAAGTACAATTAAAATGAGGAAATATGAAAGAATATTAAAAAAGAAAACCCATCATAAAACTGATTCAAAGGCCCAGTCTTAATGAAAAGTTAAGGGTAGTCAATGCTGACTGAGAGTGAGAATTCATTATATTTCTGGAATGGTCCCTTCTCTAGGTTAGGCAATTCCAACTGGACAGCCCTATGCATATATAATATATATGCATGAGCAAACCTACGTGGAGTCAGTAGGATTCATATGCATGTTTATTTGTGTGCTTGTAGATATTCATGTGTCCACCAATAATAATTTAAAAGCAGCAGCAGCAGGTGACAAAGAAAGGAAGAAGATAATGATGATGATAATGATGATGATGAAGAAGTTGATGATGATAAGTCATGAATATGAGTGTTCAGAGCACAGATAAGCATAGGTGTTAGAGAGGAAAAGTTGGAAATGGTATAAAGTTAGTACTTGTGTCCTATGCACTTCTAATATTGTAGGCTCTTAAAACATTTCTTTTCTGTGCCTCTATATATCTGTGTCTCTGGTTACTGCATCTACAGGTGCAATTACTATCAATCAGCCTTGGGAGATTCTCTGGTCTCCCTTGGAAAGAAAGTGTCCAAGACCCCCATGGCCAGATATATCCTCCCCTACACTGAGAGAAATTACAATTTGTCACAGTTCCAGCACTATCTCCAGCAGGCCACTAGAGAAGACCCCCCCCACTCTTCGCATGCATCTGCCAGTGCTAGTGGGAGTTCTTATCTGATTCTGAGGTTGATCTGTGATAGAATTCACCCACAGATTACAGACACGATGCTGAAGGATTTCTTAGTTTCTTACTGATATCATACTCTCAAATGTCATCTTTATTTGGCTAAGTGCATCTCCTACAATAAATTTCCATAAGGGCAAGGCAACAGGCCTATTGGTATTATCTTCCCCAGAGGTAGGGACCTTCTTAAAGAAAGAGATGTGAATGAATATATATATATATATATATATATATATATATATATATATATATATATATATATGCTCATATATAGACAGTGAATATGCAGGTTAATAAGAATAAGCACAGACTGTCTGGTGCTTTATCTTGTTTTCTGTTTTTAAAGAAAAAACTTCAATGACATGAGCAACTATTCCAAAAGAAGCAGAAAAAGGTGGCACTATATTTTTTTATGTTTCCCACTTCTTCATTTGTTAGTTCTCTCTATATATTGAAGATTTCCCTGTCCACATCTCACAGTTCTATTGATTCTTTACAGCTTGTATAATTACTCTGTTTAAGTCTATACATTTGTATGCTATACAATACTGTATACTATACTGTGCAATATAAATTAATGCACATGAAGGAAAACACCTAAATATCTGGTTCATGACTTGGTCAGGAGGTTTTATTGTAGTTAAGAGAAAACATCCAGAAGCCTGTGGAAAAGCTCAGAGCAGAGAGAAAAAGAAGTAGACTGGACATAGCCTAGGCCTTCTTTTATGTGTAAGAAGAAGTATAATAAGAAAGAATAGCTAGATCTGCACCCTAGAGCTGACCCTGTGCCAATCTCTCCATACCCAACTTCTGCACAGAGAGAGCTGGTCTCCTTGGAGTGCTGACACACCTAAGAGCACATGTTAGATCACCTCTTCTGTTCAAATACCTACCCCAAGAGGGATCAGCCCAGAGACCACAGGACACAAGAAAAAAGAAACAACCAGGGACAGGATCCTTCCAGTTTATATTAGCACCCTGGAGCTGACCCTGTGCCAAAGGACTACCTTTCCAAATACTGCCCAGAGAGAGCATGTCTCCTGGGAGTGCTGACACACAGGCTTACAGGCAACACAAACCATGGTCAGAGACAACAAGACCAGCCAACACCAGAGATAAGCAGATGGCTACAGGCAAGTGCAAGCACCTAAGCAACTGAAATCAAGGCCACTTGGCATCGCCAGAACCCAGTTTTCCCAGCACAGCAAGCCCTAAATATCCCAACACACCAGAAGAGCAAGATTGATTTGAAGTCACAACTCATAATGTTGATTGGGGAAGGAAATAAATAACTCCCTGAAAAAAAAATACAGGAGAACACAGGTAAACAGGTAGAAGCTCTTCAAGAATATAAACACAAAAATCTCTTAAAGATTTAGGGAAAACACAACCTAGCAGGTGAAGCAATTGAACAAAACCATCCAGGATCTAAAAACAGAAATTGAAACAGTAAAGAAATCACAAAGTGAGACAATCCTGGAGATAGAAAACCTAGGAAAAGCGATCAGGAGTCATAGATGCAAGCATCTCCAACAGAACAGGAGATAGAAGAGAAAATCTCAAGGGAAGAAAACATTGACACAACAGTGAAAGAAAATAAGAAATGCAAAAAGCTCCTAAAACAAAACAACCACTAAATTCAGGACACAATGGCAAGATCAAACTTAAGGATAATAGGTATAGAAGAGATTAAAGATTCCTCACTTAAAGGGATAGTAAATATCTTTAACAAAATTATGGAAGAAATTTCCCTAATCTAAAGAAAGAGATATCCATGAACATACAAGAAGTCTGCAAAACTTTAAATATATTGGTCCAGAAAAGAAATTCTTTCCATCACGTAATTGTCAAAACACCAAATGAACAAAATAAAGAAATAATATTAAAAGCAGTAAGGGAAATTAGTCAAGTAACATATAAAGCAGACCTATCAGAATTACACCAGGCTTCTCAACAGAGTCTATGAAATCTCAAATATCCTGGGCAGATGTCATACAGACCCTAAGAGAACACAAATGCCAGCCCAGGCTACTGTATTCAGCAAAACTTTTAATTACCATAGATGGAGAAACCAAGATATTCAATGACAAAACCAAATTTACACAATAACTTCCCACAAATTCAGCCCCACAAAGAATAATAGATGGAAAAGACCATCACAAGGAGGGAAACCACACCCTGGAGAAAGGAAGAAAGTATCTTCTTGCAACAAATCCAAAAGAAGGTCGCCATTATGAACATAATTCCACTTGTCACACAAAAAAATAACAAGAAGCATCAATCATTATTCCTTAATATCTCTTAACATCAATGGACTCAATTCCCCAAGAATATGACATAGACTAACAGACCGGGTAAGTAAACAGGACCCAGCATTTTGCTTCATAGAGGAAATGTACTTCAGTGACAAAGACAGACATTACCTCAGAGAAAAGGACTGGAAAAAAATTGCCTAAGCAATGTTCCCAAAGTACAAGCCAGGGTAATCATTTTAATACTGAATAAAATCAACTTTCAACCAAAATTTGTCAAAAAAATAAGGAAGGAAAAATCTACCAGAATGAGCTCTCAATTCTGAACATCTGTGCTCCAAATGCAAGGGCACCCACATTCATAAAACAAAACAAAAAACTTTACTAAGGTTCACAGCATACATAATACCTCACACAATAATAGTGGGAGATTTCAACACCCCATTATGATCATTGGACAGACCCTAGAAACAGAAACTTAACAGAGACACAGTGAAACTAACAGAGTTTTTTTAACAAATGGATTTAATTGACATCTATAGAACATTTCATAAGAAAATATCAAAAGAAGATACCGTCTTCTAAGCATCTCAGGGTACCTTCTTTAAAATTAACCACATCACAAATCTGGCCTTAAGAGATGATACAGGAAGACTGAATAACCCATCCATCCTCTCAGATCACCAGGGATTACGGCTGGTCACAGACGGAAGTTACCAACCCTCTAATCAATGTTCACTTGGTCACGGGAGAAATACAGAAATTAAAGACTCTTTAGAATTTAATGAAAATGAAGGCACAAAATACCCCCAAATCATGGGACACAATGAAAACAGTGCTAAGCAGAAAACTCACAGATCTGGGTGCCACCAAAAAGAAACTGGAGAGAGCATATATTATCAGCTTACAGCACACCTAAAAGCTCTAGAACAAAAAGAAGCAAATACACCCAATAGAAGTAGAAGGCAGGAAATAATCAAACTCGGGGCTGAAATCAACCAAGTAGAGACAGAAAGAACTATACAAAGAATCAACAAAACCAGTAGATGATACTTTGCGAAAATCAACAAAATAGATAAACCCTCAGCCTGACTAACCAGAGGGCACAGAGAGTGTATCCAAATTAACAAAATCAGAAATGAAAAGGGAGACATAACAACAGAATCTTAGGAAATTTGTAAAACCATCAGATCCTACAACAAAACCCTGTATTCAACAAAACTGGAAAATCTGGAGGAGATGGACAATTTTCTAGACAAATATCAGGTACCAAATTAAATCAAGAACAGATAATCCATATAAAGTGTCCCATCATGCCTAAAGACAAAGAAGCAGGTATTAAATGTCTCCCAACCAAAAACAGTGAAGAAGCAGATGGGTTTAGTGCAGAATTCTATTAGACATTTGTACAAGACCTCATACAAATACTGTCCAAATTATTTCACAAAATAGAAACAGAACACTACCCAATTCCTTCTATGAAGCCACAATTAAACTTATACTCAAACCACACAAAGGTCAAACAAAGAAAGAGTACTTAAGAAAAATTTCCCTTAAGAATATTGCCACAAAAATACTCAATAAAATTCTCTCAAACCAAATCCAAGAACACATCAAAAAGAACATCCTTAATGATCAAATAGGGTTCATCTCAGGGATGCAGGGATGGTTCAAATAATGGAAATCCATCAATATAGTCCACTATATAAACTAACTCAAAGAAAATAAATCATCATTTCATTAGATGCTGAGAAACCATTTTACAAAATTCAGCACCCATTCATGATAAAAGTTCTGGAAAGATCAGGAATTCAAGGCCCATACCTAAGCATACAGCCAACCAGTAGCTAACATTAAACTAAAAGCAGAGAAACTTGAAGGAATCCCACTAAAATCAGGGACAAGACAAGGCTGCTCACTCTCTCCTTACTTATTCAATATAGTACTCGAGGTCCTGGTCAGAGCAATCAGAAAATGAAAGGAGGTCAAAGGGATACAAATTGGAAAGGAAGAAGTCAACGTATCACTATTTGCAGGTGGTATAGATAGTATAGATAATAAGTGACCCCAAAAGTTCCACCAGAGAACTGTTAAGCCTGATAAGCACCTTCGGCAAAGTGGCTGGGTATAAAATTAACTCAAATCAGTAGCCTTCCTCTACTCAAATGATAAACTGGGAGAGAAATAAATTAGAGAAATGACACCCTTCACAATAGTCCCAAATAACATAAAATACCTCAGTGTGATTCTAACCTAGCAAGTGAAAGATCTCTATGACAAGAATCGCAAGTCTCTGAAAAAAGAAATTGGAGATCTCAGAAGATGGAAAGGCCTCCAATGCTCATGGATTGGTAGTATTAATATTGTAAAAATGGTCATTTTGCCAGAAGCAATCTTCAGATTCAATGCAATCCCCATCAAAATTCCAACTCAATTCTTCACAGAGATAGAAAGAGCAAATTACAAATTCATTTAGAATAACAAAAATCCCAGGAAACCTAAAACAGTCCTCAGCAATAAAAGAACTTCTAGAGGAATCACCATCTTTGACCTCAAGCAATATTACAGAGCAGTAGTGTTCAAAACTATTGTATTTGTACAGAGACAGGCAGGTAGATCAGTGGAATAGAGTTGAAAACCCAGAAATGAACCCACACACCTATGGTCATGTGATCTTTGACAAAGGAGGTAAAGCCATCCAGTGAAGAAAAGATAGCATTTTCTATTATTTTTTTAAATTAAAATTATTTTTATTGGATATTTCATTATTTACAGTTTAAATATTATTCCTTTCCCCGGTTACCTGTACATAAGTCCCCTCTTCCTTTCCCCTCCCCTTCTTATATATGAGCGTTCCACTCCCCATCCACTCTCTCTTTCCCCCCTGATCCTTTACACTGGGGGTTCAACCTTGGCAGGACCAAGGACTTCTCCTTCCATTGGTGTCCAAAAAGGCCATCCTCTGCTACATATGCAGCTCAAGCCATGGGTCTTTCCATGTAAAGTCTTTGGGTAGTGGTTTAGTTTCTGGAAGCTCTGGTTGGTTGGCATTGTTGTTCTTAAGGGGTTGCAAGCCTCTTCAGCCCTTTCAATCCTCCAATAGGGATACTGTTCACAGTTCAGTGGTTTGCTGCTAGCATTTGCCTCTGTATTTGACATGTTCTGGCTGTGTCTCTCAGAAGAAACCTATATCTGTTTCCTGTCACTGTGTACTTCTTACCTTCATCAATCTTATCTAGTTTTGGTGACTGTACACATATGGGCCACATGTGGGTCAGGCTCTGAATTGCCGTTTCTTCAGGCTCTGCACAAAACTTTGCTTCTATATGCCCTCCTATGAATATTTTTGCTCCCTCTTTTAAAAAGGACTGAAGGATCCACCCTTCTTCTTTTGCTTCATGTGGTATGTGTGTTGTATGTTTGGTGATTTGAGCTTTTGGGCTAATGTGCACTTATCTGTGAGTGCATACCATATGTATTTTTCTGTGATTGGGTTACCTAACTCAGGATGATATTTTCTAGTTCAATCCATTTGTCTATGAATTTCATGGCGTCATTGTTTTTGATAGCTTATTACTACTTATTGTGTAGATGTACCCCATTTTCTGTATCCATTCCTCTGTTGAAGGGTATCTGGGGTTCTTTCCAGCTTCTGGCTATTATAAATAAGGCTGCTATGAACATAGTGGAGCACGTGTCTTGGTTGTATGTTGGAGAGTTTTTTTGGATATATGCCCAGGAGATGTATGGCTGGGTCCTCAGGTAGTGGAATGTCCAATTTTCTGAGGAACATCCAGACTGATTTCCAGAGTGTTTGTACCACTTTATCATCCCACCAACAATGGAGGAGTGTCTCCACATCCTTGCCAGCATCTGCTGTCACCTGGCTTTTTTTAATCTTAGCTGTTCTGAAAGGTGTGAGGTGAAATCTCAGGGCTGTTTTGATTTGTATTTTCCTGATAATAAGGATGTTGAACGTTTCTTTAGGTACTTCTCAGCCATTTGATATTCCTCAGTTGAGTATTCTTTGTTTAGCTCTTTACCTCATTCTTAGTAGGGTTATTTGGCTTTCTGGGGTCTAACTTCTTGAGTTCTTTTTATATTTTGGATATTAGCCCTCTTAAACAATAGCATTCTCAACAAATGGTGCTGGTTCAACTGGAGGTCAGCATGTAGAAGAATGCAAATCAATCCATTCTTATCACCCTGTATAAAACTTAAGTCCAAGTAGACCAAGGACCTCCACATCAAACCAGACACACTGCAACTAATAGGAGAAAAATTGCGGAAGAATCTCAATCAAATGTGCACTGGGGATTTTCTTGAAGAAAATCTCAATGGCTTATTCTCTAAGATCAGGAATCGCCAAGTGGTACCTCATCAAACAGCAAAGCTTCTGTAATACACAGGAAACTGTTATTAGGACAACATGGCAACCAAAGGATTAAGAAAAGATGTTTACCAATCCTACATCTGATAGAGGGCTAATTGCTTTACCAATTTCGTTGTGTTTTTGTCTAATTCTTTAAGGGATTTTTGTGTTTCCTCTTTAAGTACTTCTACCTGTTTACCTATGTTCATCGCAGCCTTATTTATAATAACCAGAAGCTGGAAAGAACCCAGATGCCCTTCAACAGAGGAATGGATACAGAAAATGTGGTACATCTACACAATGGAATATTACTCAGCTATCAAAAACAATGACTTTATGAAACTCATAGGCAAATGGTCGGAACTGGAAAATATCATCCTGAGTGAGGTAACCCAACACAGAAAAACACACATGGTATGCACTCATTGATAAGTGGCTATTAGCCCAAATGCTTGAATTACCCTAGATGCCTAGAACAAATGAAACTCAAGACAGATGATCAAAATGTGAATGCTTCACTCCTTCTTTAAAAGGGGAACAAGAATACCCTTGGCAGAGAGGCAAAGATTAAAACAGACACAGAAGGAACACCCATTCAGAGCCTGCCCCACATGTGGCCCATGCATATACAGCCATCCAATTAGACAAGATGGATGAAGCTAAGAAGTGCAGGCCGACAGGAGCCGGATGTAGATCTCTCCCGAGAGAAACAGCCAGAATACAGCAAACACAGAGGCGTATGCCAGCAGCAAACCACTGAATTGAGAATAGGACCCCCGTTGAAGGAATCAGAGAAAGAACTGGAAGAGCTTCAAGGGGCTCGAGACCCCATATGTACAACAATGCCAAGCAACCAGAGCTTCCAGGGACTAAGCCACTACCTAAAGACTATACATGGACTGACCCTGGACTCTGACCTCATAGGTAGCAATGAATATCCTAGTAAGAGCACCAGTGGAAGGGGAAGCCCTGGGTCCTGCTAAGACTGAACCCCCAGTGAACTAGACTGTTGGGGGGAGGGCGGCAAGGGGGAAGGATGGGGAGGGCAACACCCATAAAGAAAGGGAGGGGGAGGGGGATGTTTGCCTGGAAACCGGGAAAGGGAATAACACTGGAAATGTATATAAGAAATACTCAAGTTAATAAAAAAAAATTGCTTCTACCTGTTTACCTGTGTTCTCCTGTATTTTTTCAAGGTAGTTATTTATGTCCTTCTTAAATTCCCCAATCGTCACCATGAATTGAAATTTTAAACCAGAATTTAGTTTCTCTGGTTGTGGCATTCAGGGCCTTCTGAATGGGAGAACTGGGTTCTGATGATGCCAAATGACCTTGGTTTTTGTTGCTTAGGTTCTAGCACTTGGCTCTAGCCATCTGGTTATCTGTGGTGTTGGCTGGTCTTGCTGTCTCTGAACATGGCTTGTCTTCCCTGTAAACCTCTGTGTCAGCACTCCTAGGAAACCAGCTCCCTCTGGGGAGTATTTGGATATGTAGACCTGTGGCACAAGGTGAGCTCCAGGGTACTATTGGAACCTGAAAGGATCCTGTCCCTGGCTGTTTCTTGTCTCCTGTGTCTTGTGGGCTCTGGGACAATCCCTCTTGGGGCAGGTATTTGAGTAGAAGTGGTGGTCTCACATGTGCCCTCAGGTGTGTCACTACTCCCAGGAGACCATCTCTCTCTGGGCAGGAGTTGGGTATGGCAAAGCTTGGCAAAGGGTCAGCTCCAGGGCTCAGATCTAGCTATTTTTTCTTATTATGCTTCTTCCTACTCCCAAGAGAAGGCCCAGGCCATGCCTATTGTGCTTCTTTTCCTCTTTGCTCTGACTCTTCAATGGGCCTCTGGACACTTTCTCTTACCTACAATAAAACCTCCCTACCAAGTCATGAAACAGCCATTTCGGTGTTTTCTTTACTGTGCACTCATTTACATTGACCACTATTTTACAAGTGTCTAGACTCTCACAGAGTAATGATACAAAATGTAAAGAATCAATAAAATTGTGAAGTGTTTGCAGAGAGCCTTTTGTGGCCATTTGCTTAGCTTATAGATACTTAGGGTGGGGGGAGTCTGATCTTATCAGGACAAGTGAAAGAAGTGCAGGACAGGAATCTGACTTTGGGCTTGGGCTCAGAAAATGTTCTTTCTTGTGAAAGAACATTTACATTGGAGTTAATACAAAGCTCAGAGCAGGCATAACAGAGGCACTTGTGGCAGCCCTTTTGTCTTGGCCATCCTGATTAGCCCCCAGAAAGGTGTTTACAGGATCTTGATTATCACCTTGCTTGTGCCTCTATTCAGAATGGATCTTATCTTTCTTCATGTAGTTAAAGTGGTATAAAAGCAGATTGGAAAATAAAACATTTCCTTCAGCTTCAGAACTGGCTGGAGTCACACGACTGTGTTGTCTAATTGTCTTTTTTTTCTTTCAATCCTCACATGTGCCCTGGGGAACTTGTTGACTGACTGAGATGGCTTGGTCAGATGTGGAAAGGGAAATCTTTATCCAGAGGGAACTTTTAAATGGAGATGTGGGAAAAAGAAAAAAACAAATAATGACTTCTTTTTTCTGTTTCTTTTGGCCTAGATGATCCTGTCATTGAAGTTTTTTTCTTTAAAAACAGACAAGAATAATGGGACAAGATTAAGTACCAGGTAGTCTGTGCTTAGTTTTATTAACCTGCATATTCACTGTCTATATATGAGTATTCACAGCTCTTTAAGAAGACCCCTACCTCTTGGGAAGTGACACAAATAGGCCTGTGTCCTTTCCCTGTTGAAATTTATTGTAGGGGACTCACTTAACCACCTAAAGATGACTTCTCAGGGTATGATTTTAGGATGATATCAATATGCAGGTGAAGGTAGGTACAAGACAGAATGAGGCCTGTCATTGGATAAGAAGGAAGAATGGGTGGGAGTAAAGTTTTAGAGAGGGGAGGGAACTGAAACAAGAGAGAGGGAGGCAGTCAAGTGAACATGGAGGCAGATCTTAAGATTCCTCTCTGCACATTTACAGGTTGTTATGAATATTCTTAAGAGACGAATGTGTACAGGGCTTTCTATGTCTAGATGAGCAAATTATATATTATCAATTAGATCAGAGGTTATTGTGTTGTTTGTTTTTCATTTAGCAATTTAAGTTCAAGAGAGCATGTGGTGGCTGGAGATATGTGTATGTCTGACATGATGGCAACCTGCCTGGGGAACTAGATGGGTAGAAAGAGTGTTGCCAGGCTCAGAGAGAAGCCATCAGTAGTGTGATATGGGATGGAGCAGAGTGGGTGAGACGCTTTGCTAACTGAGATGAAGATATGTACCAGATATCTTGGGGCACTATAGTGCCAGATCGAGTGTGGGGTAAAAGACAGTTATTAGTTTTTATAATTTTACAGCAGCATATGATGACAGTGAGAAACTAAGAAATCCTTCAGCACCATTTCTGCAATCCGTTAGTGAATTCTATCTCAGATCTACCTCAGAATCAAACAGGGACTCCCACCAACACTGGCAGAAGCATGCAAGGAGTGGGGGTTCTGTTATGTTGGCCTGCTGGAGATAGAGCTGGAACTGTGGCAAATTGTAATTTCTCTCAGTGTAGGGGAGGATATACCTGGCCTTGGAGGTCATGGAGATGTTCTTTCCCAGGGAGACTACAGAATATCTCAAGGTTGATTAATAGCAATTTCACCTATAGACACAATAACCAGAGACACAGATATATAGAGGCACCTTATAGAAATACTTTAAGAGCCTCCCACACTAGAGGTGCATAGGACACAAGTACTAACTTTATGTCATTTCCAACTTTTCCTCTTTAATATCTATTCTTTCCTGTGCTCTGAACTCTCATATTCATGACTTATCTTCCTCTTCTCCTCTCAGTCTCTATCTCTATCTCCATCTCGGTCTCCATCTTCTTGTCTGTCTCTGTCGCCGTCTCCCTCTCCCTCTTTCTCTCCCTTCTCCTCCTCCTTTTCCTCCTTCTGTTCTCCTCCTCCTCCTCTTCTTCTCCTCCTCCTCTTCCTCCTCCTCCTTCTTCTTTTTCTTCTTCCACCTCTTTTATTGTCATATTCTGCTGCTGCTCTTAAATTATTATTGCTGTACACATGAACATATACATGCGTACAAAATATACATATATGGATGCATATCCTACTAACTCCACGTAGTTTATCTCATGTGTATATTTGCATAGGACTGTCCAGTTGGAATTGCATAACCTAGAGAAGGGACTGTTCCAGAAATAAAATGGATTCTTACTCTCCCAATCAGCATTAACTTCCTTTAGCTTTTTATTAAGACGGGGCCTTTGAATCAGTTTTATGATGGGTTTTCTTTTTTAACATTCTTTCATATTTCCTCATTTTAATTGTACTTTATGTATAGTGAGCCTTCCCTCTGTCTGTAACCCATATTTTGACAACAAAGAAGCCAAGCACATTTAGATCAGATGAATGAAAACAAAATCAGGGAAAGGTTATAAATCCTCCTAAGTTTAGTTGAGGAGAGTTTATTATAAATAAAAGGGAGAGTTTAGCTAGGGGCAGGTACTTCTTTGGGAATCCAGAGTCAACATGACCAGAAGGAAAGAGCCAAACCAAGAGGCTAGAATGTTTACTTAATGGTAGATGAAAAGAGGGGTTGGATCCATAATGCTGGATTATATAGAGGCTAAAGGAACAGGAGGAAGACAAGCACAGTCCAATATATGGGATTGTGTGTTCAGGGTAGGGCCTGAGGTGTACCAGCCCAGAAAGCTATGTAACAGGTAGAGACTGGGATGTGCTGGGCAGCCAGTGTCTTCTTTGATATGTTAATGAACACCAAACTTAGCCATTTGTCCCTTGTTTGAAACCTAACAAATATACTTTAATGTTTATGAGGTATGACTCTAAAATTGTAAAGTACAGATGTACTTCCTGCTGAAGGTCATAATATTGAGATCTCTACCTCTTGTTGAAACAATATGAAAATCCAAGATAGGGGTAGAAAGGCATGCATTAACCACATTTCCTGGGATTGTAGCTGTTCATACTCAGACATCTGGAATTAATTCACTTGCAAAGTGAGATAATCTGAAAATGAAAATATCTGAACATGATGACATGTACCAGAATCTTGTCAGTCAGGAGGAGAAAGTACATAGTCCATAGGGTCAAATCTAGACTGACCTTTATAGTGCATTGCAGTTCAGCTTGGACTATGGAGTGAGACCTTTTCTCAAATGTTTAGAAGTCCAGTCCAATGTATAGAGTGAAAAATAAAACATTAGGGTGAGAATAATATCTGTATTTGAAAGTCAGAAAACTGATAGTCCTAAATATCTGCAGTTATTTTATTTATCTTAAATGAATGGGGGAATTTTATTCAAATTTAGTAGTGCCACTTATTAAAAAAATTAATAAAACTAAAATAAATTCTTTGAGAAATAAAATAGACATCACCATTTAATAAGGAAACTAATTATGACATGTACTGGGAAACATAAACACCAGTATAAACAATGTATGTTTCATGGTTATACTTTTTTCTTAGGTCACTATTCTTATGATGAAGCACCACAATAAAAACAATTTGGGGCTGAAACAGTTTATGTGGCATATACTTCCACATCCGCAATCCATCACTGAAGGTAGTTAGAACAAAACTCAAGTAAACCAGGAGTGGAAACTGAAGGCTGGCCCTGATGCAGAGGCAACTGAGGAGTGCTGCTTACCAGCTTGCTCACATGGGCTGCTGTGTTATAGAACCCAGGACCACAAGCTTAGGGATACCCTCATGTATATTTTCAGAAGTCTTCCCACATCATTTACTGATTAAGAAAATGCCCTATAGGCTAGAATATGTGCCCCTTTTGTGAAGGTATTTAATCAGTGTTCCCTACTCTCAGATGGCTCCATCGTATATCAAGTTGACATAATTTTAGCCCGTACATTTTTTTCAAGAAATGTGAGGATCTGTGCTAGAAAAGTCTAGAGAGGAAGAAGCATGTGAGAGTTAGAATCTTATTGAGCAGCAAGCCCAAAAGTATTTGGTTAGGCAAAGAGAACTGTGGAGGAAATTCCTTACCCTGCTGACAGTAAAAGTTTGGAGCATTGTTGGCCTCTACAGCATTAATGGTGAATGTGAAAACTATCTCATACCAACTACCACTGAACCTGACAGAAACACCAAACTCTACACTGAATGCTTCATAAATCAGGACTGTGGGAGGCTATTCTGCGTTCTGTGGTTACTACTGCATAATATTACTATACAGTGTGTCAGTTTCACTCTCACAGTACTTGCAGGATATGGTATCCATTTGTCCCAGAGATACAGCCAAACGAACTGAAGACTGAGCCAGCCCAATGTCCCTATAGAGTCTGAAATGATAAAACACAAACACTGCTGTTACAGGCATATTTGAACCATCTCAGTGTGATACATATGACACCTGTGACAATATTCACAAGCATCACTGTGAATTATTAGGAAATAAAAGGGAAAATGTGATGGTTAAAAACAAATTTAAAATGCCATAATTCCAACCATCACAATCACAAAGGAATGGGAAATGTATATGAGTACAGTAGAAGCTTACAGTGCTTTGCCGCACTGTCTCACACGGTACTCACAGCAATACCCATAGCAGGAGAGCAGCTCATCCTGACTCTGAGAAGCGGCTCCTTTTCAGGTCACAGGCTTTGTAGATGCTTTCAGCACTCTTGGCCTTTGCCTAATGATTCAACGTGCAGAACAGCTCAGTAAAGCTAATAATCAGAAGGACACCTGCTCTCTTCTCAGTGGTCAGTGGGGTTGGCAAAACCATTCACAAAGCAGCTCAAACACATTTTATGGGATTTTACAACTTCTCTGCAATTTTCACCCATTTTAAAAACAAAACCTTTATATATGTACATTTTGATAACATTTTCCTTTTCCCAACTCTTAGCAGATTCGTTCCTCTTCCCTGCTCTCCCAACTTCATATTCTCTCTCTCTCTCTCTCTCTCTCTCTCTCTCTCTCTCTCTCTCTCTCCCCACTCTCTCTCAAAAATCAAATTTTAAAACTGCAAGACAAAAATAAACGTGCTTTATGGATACTTTACTGTAAGGAATTTGGGAATTTTTGGATCACTTTCAAATCTCAACAGAATCACAGTTTTCTAGCAACAGTGCATTTCACGCCATGATCCTTAGCAAGAAGACAAAGCAACTGGATCTTATTTAAGAGATAAAGGTTATGGCGTCCTCTTGGTTTCAAGAATTTATACACTGGGTAGCCTTCACCCCAAATCTATAAATGTCCTCAGGATCTAAGTTTATGAACGACATGAACAGGGAGCACAGATAATTTTGAATATTAAGAGTCATCCCTTACTGCACTCCAAAATCAAATGCTGAACTAACAAGATATTCTAAAGACAGAGCATTTGTCCCACTGAGTCATCTTCAGGATGGTAGTATCTAGTATTTGAGTCCCCACAGTCAAAAGTATATAAAAAGCTTTCAGAGTGATATATGGCCCCAGAAACAAGGGCAACAGATATCATACTTTCTCTCCTTTTTGGATCCTAAATACATTGTATGTGAATTTCTTGTGTGTATGTATGTATATGTGTGTATTTCTGTATGCATGCATTTGTGCATGTGTATACATGTATGTATGTGCACATTAATATGTTTGTGATATATATTTGTGTATGCATGTGTGTGTATGTATCTGTACATATGTATGTGTGCATATGTGTTTAAGATAGAAAGAGGAGACAGTAAGAATGAGAGAGATGCAGGAGTTGGGGGGAGGGAGAGGAGATTAGAAGGAAAAATATTAAGTCGTTGGTGTTCATACTGTGAAAGTGTGTCTCTGTGAATTCAGTTGTTAATCATGTACAAGCAGAGAGCTCAGTGCTGCTTGCAGGAGTCTTGCACTGTTATTTCTATGGCCTATTACTGAATTTCCTATTCGTTGATATTCGTTCTTCACTACCTTCTTAAGGCAATGTAAAATATTATCTGATTAGCTATAACAAAGTGCAAAACAAAATAATTGAAGCTAAATTTGTTCATTGTCCCCCATCTCAAAATGGACTCTTATAGTGATACAATGAACAGTACCTTAGACGTTTGGGCTCCCAACTTGCAATATAAACTGAGTTGCAAGGAGAAGACCAAATTAGCTCTCTGGAAATCCTGGGGGACATTATTATATGCCTAGGATCAGAGAAGCTTTAATCTCAAAGTAAAGGCAAATCCAACAGAAACTAACAATCATGTTTCCACAATTTCAGGGAACTTAAAGAGGATTCTCAGTTTGGGAAAATGGCAGTGAATAAAACAAACCAGGTTTCTTTACTCCATCATGCTTGGAGACCAGCACTACCAAGAGGTTTTATCCACAAGGGCATATTCTAGAGACGTCTAGAAATTAGTAGGTTTAAAAGTGGCTAAATATGGTCTTGCTCACAGGCAAAGCTGATAATCACTGATGGCTTCGGGCTCTGGATGTGCATGGTTGCAGCAGGCTTCTAGAGACGGAACCAAAACTGGTAGTCCCAGATGGCTGCAGCTTCCAGGGTTGCAAGTGGAAGTGTGGATCAGAAGGAGGACCACAGCGGACAGGGAAGACCACACAGATGCTGGGCTTGCTGGAGAAGAGGGCAGGTCCTGGTTAGCAGCAGGACTGCAGGGAAGCAAGCAGAACTGTGCCTCGGGACATGAAGTACTGACAGTATAGGGGGAGGAGCTCACTGCTGGGTTTCGCTGCAGGTCCAACATGCAGGAATTGTGTCAGCAGTCTCACCAGTGTTCTCTGATGGCTGCAGACCTCCAGGATTGCAGGTCGCTGTGTGGACCTAAAGATGGAGCACAACAAGCAAAGTGCAGACCTCACTGCTGCTGGACCTGCTAGAGGACATAGCAGGCAGGGCATGGGGAGGAGAGTAGGTGATGGAGGGAGCCTAGCACAACTGTCCTCTGAGAGGCTTCACCCAACAGCTGGCAAAACTGATGAAGGGACCAACAGCCAAAGAATAGTCAATGTTGGAGGAGTCTTGTGAAAGAGTTAGGGGAAGGATCAATGGACCCAGAGGGGACGGTGAGTCCACAAGACCAAGTGATTCAACTAACCTGGGCCATTAAGGAAGCTCCCAGAGTGTGAACAGCCAACCAAACAACATTCATGCACTGAATCCCTTCCCACCCACTCCTGTATGTGTGTAGCAGATGTGAAGCTTGGTAATCATATGAGTCCCCAGTAACTGGAACAAGAACTCTCCCTGACTCTGTTGCCTGACTCTGGACCCTGTTCCCCTAACGTGGCTGCCATGTTTGACCTCAGTGTAAGGATGTGCCCAGTCCTGAAGTGAGTTGATGTGCCATAATTGGTAGGTACCTTTGTTTGGTGGGGACCTCATCTTTCTCAGAGAAGAAACAAAGGATTATATGGGAGAAAAAGCTTTGTAAAGATGAGACTCTGTAGAGGGTGGGGGGCTGCCACTGGGATGTAAATTGAATTAATTAATTAATGAACAAAATAGTCCCCAATCTCAAGCTGAAGAATATACTAGATGAGTAACTATCCCCATCAGTGTCTAACAAGTTATCCTATACTCTAGATCTTAACTTTATACTTTGCTTTGTGACAAGTGTAGTGAGCTTAGCCTGTGCTCTCATGTAATTTTCTGCTGCTCACTCAGGTTGGACACATGGAAACATGGGTCTGACAAATCCAAAGACCTGCAGCTAAGCATGGGCTTCTCACAGTAGATAAGGGGAGAGCATAGGTACGTGGAAGGTAAAATTTTTATGTTGTTTTGTGATTGTACATCAAAAAAGGCTGACAGCCCTTAGTTACAGCTTTTCCCATAAATGTGTTTTCCACAAATTTTTTCCACAAAAAAAGTGCATTACAAACCAGCTGACTCAAAATAACACAGATGATTTCCTTCCCCCTTTGGAACCAGGATGTCGGAAGATGATGACTTGAGCTCCTGGGACCCAGAAATCTTTTCCATTCATCCACCATGCCTAGAGGTCTAGGGAAATTCAGTCTGAGATGAAAAATATACTTGCCACTACAAGGCTGAACTTGGATTTGTTCTTCAATTACATATCTTTTACTTTCTGGATGAATGGTTGTGGCTACCCTATATCAGTGACATGAAATAGTAGACATGGAGGATTTTCAATATTCTGATAAAATATTGATATAATGTTATTTTTAGTAATATATATAAGGAATGGCACTTGGAATTGTAGCACTTAAGACGCTGATACATGGAAATTTCCATGGGTTCAGGGAAGCTTGGTCTTCAAAACAAGTTTTAAGCTTACCTGTGATACACAAAAAGATTCCATATTGAAAAATAAACAAATAAAATGAATCCAATCTGAATTACTGCTTTTTAGAATAAATGATTTAGATGGTTCAGCAATTACAAGCACCAGCTGCTCTTTCAGAGGACTACATCTTATTTCTGGAGCTCTAATATCTGGAATCTCGCCATCACCTCTAACTCTAGTTCCAAAGGATTCAGTGCCCTCTTATGGTCCATGTACAAAGTAACCCACACATATGTGGCATGCACACAAAGAGATATACAAAAGACATAAAATAAAAATGTATGTCTTAAAAATAGAATGTTTGATTATACAGATGACATAAAAACATACTTGAACATACATTTATGTGTTATGCCTAAATGTCTCATGAATGTGAAGGTAATGTTGTTTCCTTTTAAATGAAAATAAATTGTTCATGCACTGTTTTCTGATCATGAATTTCCTTCTTCAGCTCCTCTCTCATCCTTCCCACCTTCCCAACCATCCATTTCCATGCCTTCTTTCTCTTTAGAAAAAAGACTGGTAAATAAATAATAGTATTGATACCAATAAAATATACTATGTTAATATATTACATTATAATATAATTTATGTCAATGTAAAACATGTTATATATTTAAATATATATTGAAGGAATACAGCAAGAGAAACACACAATAAACATAAAACACATAGTAATATCATTAATACCATCAGATATATAACACCTTCATTTTAATGATTAAAACAACCCAAAGCCATTAAAACCAATTTTAAGAATTGTTTTTATCCTTTGAGATAGAGTTTCTCTCTAGCTTCATGCCTGTTTCCTACATTTTAGATCAAAGTCCTGGTTTTCTTTATTCTTCCATGTATACTTAAAAACTCTGAAAGCAAGTACCACTATTACTACCCTCTATCCTTAAAACAATGTAATCTTCCTTTATTCCTTCCTTCTAAGGAGATTGGTATCTATGGATATAAAATTTATATCCTCTTTCTCTTTATATGACTTGGATCCATCCCTATGTATTTATCTTCAATGAAGTTCCCTTGTATTTTCTATATGAGCCTTTTCCAGGATGATTTATGGATGAATGCCATGCTAAGCTATCCCAGAATTCCCCAGAGTTCAAAGGATCTGGCTGCTTGTGAAGGATTGACTTTGTAAATTATCAATAACCTTTCCATTCCTATCTTATTCAAGCTTGCTCTCTGTGGCCTACCCTCTCCCACTAGGAACTGTCACAATCCCCACTTAGGCTTTCAGCTAAGAAACCAATTCGCCCTGCCTCCTAATCGTAACGCAATGGTGTGTGTTTTTAGTTTCTCAATCTCCAATTCATTTTTAAAAATGAGTTCTTGCCCCACATTGAGGATGCCATCTGTATTATTATTATTATTATTATTAATAAATCCCAGCATGGTGTTGTTACCCACCTCAATGGTTTATGTTCCCAAATGAAAGACACACAGCCTTTATATTTTAATATGTCTTAAGCAGCACAATAGCTGGGCGACTGCCTAGCCTCCTTGCTGCAGGAACCTGCCTTCTGCTGATAATTCTGAGTTACTACTTACTAACTTCCATATTCCACCTTCGCCACTTCAGACCCATTTGTGGTGCACTCTGGGTCATGATTTCTTGGCTCAGAGCCCATGGGCATTCTCCTTGCTTCTCTATCCCATGGTGGCCTCTTTTTCTCCACTCTCCACACTCTTCTAAACATGGTACATCACTTTTTCCTCTGCTCTGGGTCCCAAACCTGAGAATTCTTAGTTCCTGACTCTGTTTGTCCTCCCCAGCTATTGGCCATTGGCATCATTATTTACTAATCAGAACCAACAGTAGGCGGTTCCCAGAAGCTATGTGCAGATCTTCTTATGCAAAAAAAAAAATTTGAGAACATAATTAGCGTTTGTACTACAAGCAGCTACATGTATCTGGTTTTTTTGGGGGGGTGTATCACTGGTATTGCATTTGATCGTGATCTCTGTACTGTACTAAAAGTCTCTAGTTTAACTAGTTCCCTGAACAAAATCTCTACTACTTTCTAGAATCACCTTGAAGAAACTGGTAATTCATTACTACTCCTAGAGGTAACAACAGGAAATGATGTTAGCTCCAAGTGATGTCAGAGTATGTGGCAATCTATGCAGACAATCAAAGTTTATCTAGATTTCCACAATACATCTTATATAGACAGTGATGTAATTTTTAGGAATTTCCAAAATGAGTTTTATTGACATAATGGTTGATAAGTAATACTTTTCAAAGAATTTTTATCCTGCTTCCTGAGATACACTGACAAACACCAGTATTATTCTTAACCTGATTCATATTATGGTCTTAGGACTCACACATCTGCCCATCTTAGAGATGGGTGACTATAATCTGATCATTTTGGAGGTAGTGGATTTCATGTTTGTGGCCAACTTTTGTTAAAAGTCCTATGCTACACAGGAACACAACTAGACATATGTATGAATCTATGTATGCATACACACACATATATATATATATGTATATATGTACACACACATATACACATGTGTTTGTAACACTTCTGTGGAAATGTAATAAAATTGTATAAAGTTCCATTAACATTTACATATGTTATTATTTGTCTGCAATAAACAACTTCCTATTTTCTATATTTGATAATTTTCATTCTTCAAAGAAGCTGAAACAACCTAACATGAGAGAACACTAACAATTTTCATCCAGACAAAAATCACAGGATGACAGAAAAGACAACTAAAGTAACCCAGCTGGTTGGGAATGCAACAAAAGTATGGAGAGGCATGTGTTCCTCAGACACAGCTACTTAAGAGCATGCCTGAGAAAACAGATTTGAAAGTCAAAGATCACAGAGGAACCATTTACTCATGCTTAGGGTCCAATGTTTTACAAAGGACACAAGGTCTGAAATGATCATGGCTTGGGCTTATCCGTGTGTAAAGGACAAATAATCTGTAGAGGCCAGCACTGAACTGAGACTGTCAGATATAGAAAGTCTATCAGTAAGTTTGAGGTTTATACAAAGTTAAATTAGAATTTGTAGGACAATGGTCACAATAATTTCATGTTTTTATTGAATACATTTTAGTCAATGTTGTGTTGACACAAAAAGAGCAAAAATTGGAGACTGTTATCATTTGTGATCCAGATGAACACTTTCTTCCCTGTCCTCATCTGAAATTATACAACAAGGATTATAATGCCTGGTACAAAAAAAAACAAAGTCAAGAGTCCATGGCTGTGGAGGTCTTAAGGTTCTAAGAGGAAACCTACCATTCCTGTTAGTCTTAATGACATGACATCAAACTGCTTTATAATCCTTTTATTTAACCACGTAGACTAGTATTATTTCTAGCATTCACTTTAGAAACCTATTTGGCTTTACATACTGATTGAAATATCTGCCCAAAATCTTGAGAATAAGTGAATGTATTGACCAGTTTCTCTGTATACCCATTCTTTGTGTGATAAATCACGCAGGCCACCCTTTTTGAAGTTGATTTATATGATTTTTTGTAAAATTGTAAGTTGTTGGTAATCATATTTTTTCATTTCTTGTAAATACATAAGTATAACCATGTGCCTGTCTTAAATGTATTGCAGGTTTCATTCTAACGTCAAGGTATCCTTACAGTGTATTAGTTGGTCTAGTTCCTCAGCAGTTCCTTTTGATAACAGCAAACCACTGAACTGAACACAGGGTCCCCATTAGAGGAATTAGAGAAAGAATTGAAGGAGCTGAAGGGACTTGCAACCCCATAAGAATCACAATACCAACCAACTAGAGCTCCCAGGGACTAAACCACTACCCAAAGACTATACAGAGACAGACCCATGACTCTAGCTGCATATAAAGTAGAGGATGGCCTTGTTGGGCACCAATTGGAGGAGAAGCCCTTAGTCTTGCCAAGGCTGGATGCCACAATGTAGGGCAATATCAGGGAGGAGAGGTGAGAAATTGGGGAGAGGGGGAACACCATCATAGAAGAAGGGGAAGGGATAAGTGTTTATGAATGGGAAACTGGGGAAGAGAACAACATTTGAAATATAAATTAAAATATCCAATTAAAAAAGAAAGACAATTAATAAGTATCACTTTTAAGGTATGATTGACTCTTTCTATAACTCCTTGTGCTGTGGGATACTGTTGTATACCAGCAGCATGCTTTATATTATAATATGAGAAGAATTGTTTCACCTTATTGAATACATATGCAGGAGCACTGTCAATTTTAATTTGTGCCGGTATACCTATCTCTGCCATTATTTCCAATAAATGTGTAATTACATTATCAGCCATTTCAGAACTTTAAACCGTTGCCCATTGAAACCTTGAGAATGTGTCAAAGGTATGGTGTAAATATCTTTGTTTTCCAAGTTCTGCAAAATGGAAAATGTCCATCTGTCAGATGTCATCTTTTGTTACCCACTACAGTTACTACCAGCAGATAATGGAGTTTGGTTTCATAGGAAACATGTAGGACATGTTTTATTATTTCTTTGGTTTTGACAACTGATAAGAATTGTTTTCTTTAAAGCTTTCCCACTGGCATAATGTTTCTCGTGAAAATTTGAGGCTTCTAACATATTTGCTATAAGACATTAGTGAATTTCCTCATTTTCTTAAGCTCATGGACTAGGCAGACCTGTATGAGACTGAATATGCATAATATATAATGGATAATTTCAACATCTGATGAATTGTAATAAATAAAAAAATTATTAACAAAATTAATTCTCAGGAATCAGGTACAAATTCAGCAGTCTCTATATGCACAGCTCTTTCTACATATAAAGAATCAGTAATTTTGTTAAGGTGTTCAGAACAATCTAACAATACCATAAGGATAGTATACAATTCTGATTTTTGAACCAATATGTATGGATTTTGAACACCTTGCTTATTTTTTCTGACTTAAAAACTGCCATCCCTATCTGGTCTGCACAAGTAAAAATGTTGATGACTCTGGAATTTGTGTGTTCTTTACTAGTTGTAGAAGAATCCAATTATTTTTTTAATAAAGTGATTTATGAATATTTGTGATAAAGTTTTCTATACACTTGCTTTATGTATATTTGTGAGAAATCTTCCCAAGAATTTACTATAAGGTTTTTGCTAATCCTCACTAATCATCCATAATGGCATAATCTCAGTATTTGTAAGAAGTGCTGCAATCTTGGCTGGATCTGTTCCTACCAACAGACATCATCTTACTCTATCTTTAATAATTAATTCAGAAATCTTTACTATACACATCTTCAGTTTTTTACTTTCTTTATGGCACAAGAAAATATATTCTATAATACTGTCTTCCCTTTGAATAAGGAGGCCAGTAAAGAATGAGTTGAATGTAAAATGACAAGAATACAATCAAGCATAGGTCACTTCCATCCACGTATGCCTCTTGCAGGTTTTGTTCTACAAGAATTATCTCTTTTACTGCTTCAGCTATCAGACATTTTTCAATGTTTAAATTAAAGTCTTCTTGTAATGGCGAAACAAATTACTTAATTCATATGAACTTAATCCCATTGTAGACCTCAGCCAGTTAATATCTCCCATTTATTTTTGAAAAATCATTAAGAGTTTGCCATTTTTCACTATGGAACTGTACCTTTCATAGTCAAATTTTTGTTGACTGATTTTATAACCCAAATAATTAAATGGATTTCTCATTTTTTCTGTAGCTACTAGCATGATAGAATTCTTTGTGTTACCTTAAAAATATTCTCTAAAACACAGTAGTCAGAATCAGCCTACAGCATGTCTTCCCTATAATGATAAATGACAAATTGAGGAAATTGCTTACAAATAGTTTCTAAGAGATTTTGCATAAAATGTTGACATATAGTTGGAATATTTTACACTCCCTGTGGAAGGACCTTCCAGTGGTATCTCTTTAGTGGATGGCTATGAATCAAAGTAGATACTGAGAAGGCAAAACTTTCTCTATGTTTCTCATGCAAGGGTATTGAGAAAAAACAATCTTTCAAGTCAATTATTATTCTAGGTCTTGGTAACAAAGATGGTAAAGGAAGTCCAGGCTGCGAATGACCGATTGGTTGAATTACCTTATTAACTGCTCTTAAACCAGTTGTCATCCCCCACATACCTGATATCTTCTTAAAGAAATTCCATGAGCTGGTAGGTTCTTCTGTATATTGAGCATCCACCTGCTCTTATACCAGTTGTCTTAGTGCCTACAATTTTTCTATTGTTATGGACCACTGTTCTCATCAGAGAGGTTGGTTCTATAACCATCTTGGGGACAAGGCCGTTGGTATATCATCAGTGGTCTCTTTTATAAATTTGGAAA
Source organism: Rattus norvegicus (assembly GCF_021556685.1). Classification (NCBI taxonomy): domain Eukaryota; kingdom Metazoa; phylum Chordata; class Mammalia; order Rodentia; family Muridae; genus Rattus; species Rattus norvegicus. The sequence continues at coordinate 103,366,580 of NC_141537.1, read as the reverse complement.
CTCAATCCCTGTGATGTTCTGTTTTCTGGCCATAGGTACAGCTTGCGATGGTTTTCTTTTTTTTTTTATTAACTTGAGTATTTCTTATATACATTTCAAGTGTTATTCCCTTTCCCGGTTTCCGGGCAAACCTCCCCCTCCCCCTCCCCTTCCTTATGGGTGTTCCCCTCCCAACCCTCCCCCCATTGCCGCCCTCCCCCCATAGTCTAGTTCACTGGGGGTTCAGTCTTAGCAGGACCCAGGGCTTCCCCTTCCACTGGTGCTCTTACTAGGATATTCATTGCTACCTATGGGGTCAGAGTCCAGGGTCAGTCCATGTGTAGTATTTAGGTAGAGGCTTAGTCCCTGGAAGCTCTGGTTGCTTGGCATTGTTGTACTTTTGGGGTCTCGAGCCCCTTCAAGCTCTTCCAGTTCTTTCTCTGATTCCTTCAACGGGGGACCTATTCTCAGTTCAGTGGTTTGCTGCTGGCATTCGCCTCTGTATTTGCTGTATTCTGGCTGTGTCTCTCAGGAGACATCTACATCCGGCTCCTGTCGGTCTGCACTTCTTTGCTTCATCCATCTTGTCTAATTGGGTGGCTGTATATGTATGGGCCACATGTGGGGCAGGCTCTGAATGGGTGTTCCTTCAGTCTCTGTTTTAATCTTTGCCTCTCCCTTCCCTGCCAAGGGTATTCTTTTTCCTCATTTAAAGAAGGAGTGAAGCATTCACATTTTGATCATCCGTCTTGAGTTTCGTTTGTTCTAGGGATCTAGGGTAATTCAAGCATTTGGGCTAATAGCCACTTATCAATGAGTGCATACCATGTATGTCTTTCTGTGATTGGGTTAGCTCACTCAGGATGATATTTTCCAGTTCCAACCATTTGCCTACGAATTTCATAAACTCGTTGTTTTTGATAGCTGAGTAATATTCCATTGTGTAGATGTACCACATTTTCTGTATCCATTCCTCTGTTGAAGGGCATCTGGGTTCTTTCCATTTTCTGGCTATTATAAATAAGGCTGCGATGAACATAGTGGAGCACGTGTCTCTTTTATATGTTGAGGCATCTTTTGGGTATATGCCCAAGAGAGGTATAGCTGGATCCTCAGGCAGTTCAATGTCCAATTTTCTGAGGAACCTCCAGACTGATTTCCAGAATGGTTTTACCAGTCTGCAATCCCACCAACAATGGAGGAGTGTTCCTCTTTCTCCACATCCTCGCCAGCATCTGCTGTCCCCTGAGTTTTTGATCTTAGCCATTCTCACTGGTGTGAGGTAAAATCTCAGGGTTGTTTTGATTTGCATTTCCCTTATGACTAAAGATGTTGAACATTTCTTTAGGTGTTTCTCAGCCATTCAGCATTCCTCAGCTGTGAATTCTTTGTTTAGCTCTGAACCCCATTTTTTAATAGGGTTATTTGTTTCCCTGCGGTCTAACTTCTTGGGTTCTTTGTATATTTTGGATATAAGGCCTCTATCTGTTGTAGGATTGGTAAAGATCTTTTCCCAATCTGTTGGTTGCCGTTTTGTCCTAACCACAGTGTCCTTTGCCTTACAGAAGCTTTGCAGTTTTATGAGATCCCATTTGTCGATTCTTGATCTTAGAGCATAAGCCATTGGTGTTTTGTTCAGGAAATTTTTTCCAGTGCCCATGTGTTCCAGATGCTTCCCTAGTTTTTCTTCTATTAGTTTGAGTGTGTCTGGTTTGATGTGGAGGTCCTTGATCCACTTGGACTTAAGCTTTGTACAGGGTGATAAACATGGATCGATCTGCATTCTTCTACATGTTGCCCTCCAGTTGAACCAGCACCATTTGCTGAAAATGCTATCTTTTTTCCATTGGATGGTTTTGGCTCCTTTGTCAAAAATCAAGTGACCATAGGTGTGTGGGTTCATTTCTGGGTCTTCAATTCTATTCCATTGGTCTATCTGTCTGTCTCTGTACCAATACCATGCAGTTTTTATCACTATTGCTCTGTAATACTGCTTGAGTTCAGGGATAGTGATTCCCCCTGAAGTCCTTTTATTGTTGAGGATAGCTTTAGCTATCCTGGGTTTTTTGTTATTCCAGATGAATTTGCAAATTGTTCTGTCTAACTCTTTGAAGAATTGGATTGGTATTTTGATGGGGATTGCATTGAATCTGTAGATTGGCGATGGTTTTCTATCACGTGTATCAATACCTTTCCTGGGAGCATCTACCATATCACCTCTAATTTCCTCATTTGCTTTTCCTTGACTTTTATGAATATTACTTTGAGTACCCCATCATTGAAAAAGGGCCCTTGCCCATAAATTGATTGTTATGTCAACCAAATAAGGTCTCAACTTCCCTGTTTGCCCTTCTGATCCCACACTTGTAATTCATTGTACACTTTGTCTCATTTGTGATAACAACAATTTCTATAGTGTGCAGACTGTCTGAAGTGGTCAATCCGAATTCCAATACAATTTAAGAAAGTAAGTTAACACTAGCTCCTGTATCCACCAAACCTTCTATGTCAACACCATTCATTTATAGCATCAATATGAGGCTATGATCATTAAGCATTGTTTGCTAGACCACATGGTTTCCAGTACTGTCAAAAGCTCCTATACTTTCTACTGCAGAAACCTTACCCTTCATGTAAGGAAACAACAACAGTTGAGAAATTCTATCCCCTTCATTAATTTGCATCTTCTTTTTCACATATACCATAATTTTTATTTCCTTCTTGCTATCCATACCTACTATACCTGCATGCACAATAAGTTGAGAAGATTTTTATTTGGATATTCTTGTTTACATTTCAAATGATGTTCCCTTTCCTAGTTTCATGTCTATAATCTCTGTCTCCCATCCTCTTCCCCTTCTTCTATAAGGTTATTCCCACTCCTCAACCACCACCCCTTCCCGCCTCCCCACCCTGACATTACACTACACAGGTGGAGTTCAGCATTGGCAGGACTATGAGCTTCTCCTCCCATTGGTGCCAAACAAGGCCATCCTCTATTCATTTGCAGCTGGTGCCATGGGTCTGTCCATGTGTACTCTTTGAATGGTGGTTTAATCCATGGGAACTCAGGTTGGTTAGTATTGTTGTACTTATGGGGTTGCAAACAGCTTCAGCTCCTTCAATCCTTTCTCTAACTCCTCCAATAGGGACCCTGTTCTCAATTCAGTAGTTTGATGCTACCTTTCACCTCTGTATTTGTCACACTCTGACTGAGACTCTCAGGAAAGGGCCACATCAGGCTCTTGTCAGTATGTACTTTTTGGCTTCATCAATATTGTCTAGTTTTGGTGGCTCTCTCTCTATATATGTATGTATAGAAGGGGTGGGTCCCCAGGTGGGGCATGCTGTGAATGGCCATTCCTTCAGTTTCTGCATCAAAATTTGTCTCCATAACTCCTCCTATGAATATTTTTGTTCTCCTTTTGAGAAGATCTGAAGCATTCACACTTTGATTGTCCTTCTTCTTGTGCTTCATGTGGTCTGTGGATTGTATCTTCGGAAATTTGAGATTTTGCATACAATGTGTGCGCATCGTGTGTGTGTGTGTGTGTGTGTGTGTGTGTGTGTGTGTGTGTTTCTGATTGGGTTACTTCACTCAGGATAATATTTTCTAGTTCCATCCATTTGCCTATGAATTTCATTGAAGTCGTTGTTTTTGATAGCTGAGTAGATTACCACATTTTCTGTATCCATTCCTCTTTTTAAGGGGATCTGTGTTCTTTCCAGCACCGGGCTATTATAAATAAGGCTGCTATGAACATAGTAGGAGAAATATCTATGTTGTATGTTGGAGCATTATTTGGGTATATGACTAGGAGTGGTTTAGCTGGGTCCTCAGGTAGTACAATGTCCAATTTTCTGAACAAACTACAGACTGATTTCCAGAGTGGCTGTAACAGTTTGCAAACCTACCAACATTGGAGGAGTGTTCCTTTCTCTACATCCTAGTCACCATCTGTTGACGTTAGTCATTCTGACTAGTGTAAGGTGGAATCTCAGGGTTGCTTTGATTTGCATTCCCTGATGACTAAGGATGTTGAACATTTCTTTAGGTACTTCTCAGCCATTCAATATTCCTCAGAGAATTCTTTGTTTAGTTCTGTATCCCATCTTTTAATAGTGTTATTTGGCTCTTTGGTGTCTAACTTTTTAAATTCTTTGTATATATTAGATATTTTCCCTCTTTTGGACATAGGATTGATAAAGATTTTTTTCTGAATCTGTTGGTTGCCCTTTGTTCCTAATGACAGCAATCCCAATTTAAATTCCAACTCAGTTCTTCATAGAGTTAGGAAGAGCAATTTGCAAATTTATTTGGAATAATAAAAAAACCCAGGATACCGAAAATTATCCTCAACAATAAAAGAACTGCTGGGGGAATTACCATACCTGACCACAAGCAGTACTACAGAGCAATAGTGATAAAAACACAGACAGTCAGGTAGATCAATGGAATAGAATCGAAGACCCAGAAATGAACCTACATACCTATGGTCACTTGATCTTTGACAAAGGAGCTAAAAATATCCAGTGGAAAAAAAGAGCATTTTCTACAAATGGTGTTGGTTCAACCGGAGGTCAGCATGTAGAAGAATGCAAATCGACCCATTCTTATCACCCTGTACAAAGCTGAAGTTCAAGTGAATCAAGAGCTCCACATAAAACCAGATACACTCAAACTAATAGAAGAAAATGTGAGGAAGAATCTCGAACATATGGGCCCTGGGGAAATTTTCATGAAGAGAAAACCCATGCCTTATGCTCTAAGATCAAGAATTGGAAAATGGAATTTCATAAACTTAGAAAGCTTCTGTAAGGCAAAGGACACTGTCATTAGGACAAAACGATAACCAACAGATTGGGAAAAGTTCTTTACCAATCCTCCATTTGATGGTGAGTAATACCCAAGATATACAAAGAGCTCAAGAAGTTAGACTCCAGAGAATCAAATAATCCTATTAAAAATGGGATACAGAGCTAAACAAAGAATTCTCAACTGAGCAACCCAGAATGGCTGAGATGCACCTAAGAAATGTTCAACATCCTTAGTCATGAGTGAAGTGAAAATCAAATCAACCATAACATTCCATCTCACACCAGTCAGAATTGCAAATAAATCTCAGGTGACAACAGATGCTGGCTAGGATGTGGAGAAAGAGGAACGCTCGTCCCACTTGTACAACCACTCTGGAAATCAGTTTGGAAGTTCCTCAGAAAATTGGGCACAGTACTAACTGATGACCCAGCTATACCACTCCTGGGCATATACCCAAAAGATGGTCCAACATATAAAAACGGCACATACTCCACTATGCTCATAGCAGCCTTATTGATAATAACCAGAAGCTGGAAATATCCCAGTTATCCCTCAACAGAGGAATGGATAAAGAAAATGTGGTACATTTACACAATGGCATACTATTCAGCTATTAAAATCAACGACTTCATGAAATTCTTAGGCAAATAGATGGAATTAGAAAATATAATCCTGTTTTAATCTTTGCCTCATTTAGAGCCTGCCCCACATGTGGCCCATACATATACAGCCACCCAATTAGACAAGATGGATGAAGCAAAGAAGTGCAGACCGACAGGAGCCGGATGTAGATCGCTCCTGAGAGACACAGCCAGAATACAGCAAATATAGAGGCGAATGCCAGCAGCAAACCACTGAACTGAGAATAGGTCCCCTATTGAAGGAATCAGAGAAAGAACTGGAAGAGCTTGAAGGGGCTCGAGACCCCAAAAGTACAACAATGCCAAGCAACCAGAGCTTCCAGAGACTAAGCCACTACCTAAAGACTATACATGGACTGACCCTGGACTCTGACCCCATAGGTAGCAATGAATATCCTAGTAAGAGCACCAGTGGAAGGGGAAGCCCTGGGTCCTGCTAAGACTGAACCCCCAGTGAACTAGTCTATGGGGGGAGGGCGGCAATGGGGGGAGGGTTGGGAGGGGAACACCCATAAGGAAGGGGAGGGGGGAGGGGGATGTTTGCCCGGAAACCGGGAAAGGGAATAACACTCGAAATGTATATAAGAAATACTCAAGTTAATAAAAAAATAAATAAATAAATAAAAATAAAATAAAATAAAAAGAAAATATAATCCTGAGTGAGGTAACCCAATCACAAAATACCACACAAAGTATGCACTCACTGATTAGTGTATATTAGCCCAAAAGCTCATATTACACAAGATACCACATGAAGCTTATGAAGGACGACCAAAGGGTGGATGTATCAGTCCTTCTTGAAAGGAGAACAACAATATTCATAGGAGGCGATATAGAGACAAAGTTCGGAGAAGATAGTAAAGGAATGGCCAATCAGAGCCTGCCCGACCTGAGGATCCAACTGATATGCATACAGCCACAAAACACAGACAATATTGCTGATACCAAGAAGTGCATGTGGACAAGAACCTGATATAACTGTGTCCTGAGAGGCTCTGCCAGAGAATGACAAATATAGAAGTGAGTGCTCCAAGCAAGCCATAGAACTGAGAACTGGGTCCCTATTGGAGGAGTTAGGGACAGGAATGAAGGAACCCCATAAGACCACCAATACTAAGCAACCAGAACTCCCAGGGACTAAACCACCATCCACAGAGTATGTAAGGACAGACCCATGAATCCAGCTACATATGTAGCAGAGGATGGCCTTGTTGGGCATCAGTGGGAGGAGAAGCCCTTGGTCCTGCAAAGACTGGACCCCTCTTTCAGTGTAGGGGAATGTTGGAGTTGGAGTTGGGAAGGTGTGGGTGGATGAGGGGGGTGGAACACCGTCATAGAAGAAGGGGTGGGAGGGATGAGTTTGCAGGTTTATGGACAGGAAACTCACAAATAAAAAATATACAATAAAGTGTACATTGCCCAGGAAAAAAGAAAAGAAAGTATCCTGGATGTCTTTCCAACTGTGTCTATAATGTTCTCTGAACACTAACATCCTGAGTGCATGGCAGTCAGCACTAATGATCAAGTCTGATCAAATCACCAGGAATAGCTGCCCTCACTTGTGCCAAACTTGGGATCTGTCCTGACTGTGTTTCATCCTTAGGTTTACTTTATGTTTAGGGAAGCCTGACTGCCTCAAGAATTAGGCTCTACCTCAATCATAAGTGCCTGAAGCTGGAAAACAGTATAATGATTTCATGAGAATGGGGGTTACAGTGTAATGGAAGGGCTTGTCGTTTGGAATCATATGTTTTCACCCAGAAAATCCACAAGGTGCTGCTAGCTGTACCTATCTCTTTATAAAGATCTATAATTTTGTGCAAACAGAGAACAAGAACTTAACTCCAATTTGTCTATAAGTTGGCAGGGTAAAGACATCATTATTAAAAGAGTACCCACTATGGAGAATTCTCCTCTTAGCTTTCTTAGCGGTCGGGAAAAACAGTCTGTTCTTTTTAAAGTCTTCTCAGGAAATGGACTTACCAATGGAATGTTTTCACTTGTTGCCCAAGTTTTGGTAAGGGGAGATTTTCAATTCAGTGGCCCTTTGTATGTGTCTGACTAATTTGCAAGTTTTTTTTCCTGACTCACTTATGAGATCTGAAGAAATTCAGCCACTCTTTGCTCCAGATATGAATGCAAGTTGTTTTTACATCACTGAACTTGTGTTAACTAATTGTGAGCAATAGCTACCTAATACAAGAATACAATTACATGTGAAACCTATGTATGTCACTTTGGGAGGTATACACTGTATTCTGCTGAATCAAATGATACAAAAATAGTACTATAGGACTCTCTAGTACTATTTGTAGAGAGTGTAGAAGAACAAAGAATTCCAGCAAAATGCAACAGATGTGTGGTAAATAAATTTTCCACTACTCTGGTTATCACTTTCCAGGTAGAACACTGGAAAGAAGCACTGTGACTCATGTGATATTAATATTCCAGCCCTCAGGATAAGGGACTATGAATTTCATAGTTCAAAGAAATTCTGGGCTGTGCAGGGACTTCCAGATCAACATGGCCTTTTACATAAGGAGGTCTATAGGGAGAGACCTGAACAAAAGAAAAGGAGTCTCCAGTCAGACATGGCTTGGGGTGGGTCAAGGAGTAAATCCCTTTTCCTCAAGCTTCATGGTCAAGTTTGCATCCTTGGAACTCTCATGCAGACAGTGAAGTACTTCCGCCATCTGTAATTCCAGCCCTTGTCCTGAAGGATGGAAGCAGAGACGGGGGGCGGGGCATTTGGAAGTTCACAGTGGAAATGGATGAGAGATCTTTGCTCAAACCAGGTGAAACCTGAGGTCCAGCACCTGATGTTGTCCTTTATTCTCCACGTGCCCTCCATGTCACACACTCACTTTTTAAAAAGATGTATTTATTTATTTTATATATGTGACTACAGTGTCTCTGCCTTCACACCCCCCAGAAGAGTGCATTGGATCTCATTACAAATGTGATTGCGGGAAGTGAACGTGGGATATCTGGAAGAACAGTCAGTGCTCTTAACTACTGAGCCATCTCTCCAGGCCCTGACACTCACATTTTATATGATTATACATAAAGGAGGAAGGAAGGAAGGAAGGAAGGAAGGAAGAAAAAAAGAAAGAGAATTTGACCACAAATACAACAGGTGTTAAAACAAAGAATATTTGATAAAGACAGAAGATCAATCAACAAATCTGTTCATTACAAAATGAAAGAGATAAAGACATTGAAAGAAAACAAGAAAAATAACTGCAACACAGACTCATGTTTCAAAGTAACTACAGCAAGCTCTTTGTCAGCACAAACAAAAAATCAGTTGACAAATAAAAACCACTAAGGTGGATTATAAGCCTTTAGTACAGATTAGGACTGACAATATTAACTATGGAAATCTATTTCTAGTTAAATGGTGGATTACAGAGCTTCCATTAGGTCTACTATTATCTTAGGGCAAAGCAGTTATTCCATCTGTAAAATTACCTGTTTGAAAAGTGGTAGACAAGGGGACCTAGTGCTTCCTGCTGTTATAGAGGAGCTTTGTTTGGTCCCAGCATCCACATCAAGTAGCCAAAACCTCTTACAACTCCTGCTATGGGCACTTACTCATGCACATACCCACACTCCCAAACACAATTTAAAATAAAACAAATCTGGAAAGAAAAAGAAATACTACATCATGCTAGCAAGATTGCTCCTTGAAGCAGGAAAGCTACTAACAGCAAAAACTAATGACCAGAATTTGATTCCTAGGCCCTGCATGGTGGAAGGAAAGAACAGATTTCTTAGGTTGACCTCTGGTCTACACACACACACACACACACACACACACACACACACACACACACACACACCATAATAAATGTCCCTTACTAAGTTTTTCACTAATGTAGTTCACATTGTTTATCTCTTTTAAATGCAAAACTTTTTGTAAGGAGATAGGAAAGTCAAAGGTGGAATAGTGAGAGTGGAGGGAATAGACAGAGATGTGGTCAAGGAGATGAGTGAGAACACATGATATATATCATAAGATAAACATGTTCACAAATGTTTTAAGTGATAAATAGTAATTAAGAAACTATCATAAAGGTCTAAATTTTGTTCAGATATGACTAAATCCTAAAGTTTCTAAAATAGGACATACATACATATCTGTTTATATCTGTTTCATTATTTGAAATCTTTTTCCAAACAAGCTTAGAGCTCTGTGTTGAGAGGTCAGAGAGGAAGAGAGAACTGAGAGACTGAGCCTCAGTGAGCTGCAAACACAGGGGGTTTTTGTTCAGCCCTGGAGCACTGTGGGAGGAGAATTCCAACTCTGATGACAGTAATAGGTTGCAATATCATCAGCCTCCACAGGATCTATGGTGAAGGTAAAGTCTGTCCCAGACCCACTGCCACTGAACCTGGCAGGGACCCCAGATGCTAGGTTTGATGCTTTATAGATGAGGAGTTTGGGTTGCTGTCCTGGTTTCTGTTGGTACCAGTGCATAAGTGTACTGACACTTTCACTGGCCCTACAGGAGATGGTAACCCTCTCTCCTGGAGACACAGCCAAAGCAGGAGACTGGGTCAGCACAGTGTCACCAGTGGAGCCTGGAAAGACAAACACACAGACCATTGTTATATATGTTTGAAAACCTTCCCAGCAGAGGACTTTTTATTTAAATTTTTAAGAATAATTGAGGGCATTACTCTGAAAAGCCAGAAAATCAAGAGGAATACAGAAACTTAAAAACAATTACAAATGCCCTAATTATAATGATAAAGAGCCCAGAGGCATAGAAAGTCAAGATGGCCACAGAAGTTTCTCCCAACACTTCTCTGCACCCTCACCTGGAACCCAGAGCAGCAGCACCCATAGCAGGAGTCTGTCTGTCTCCATCTCTGAGACCTGGAAGAGAGAATGATGCTTAGGCTCCTGGAAGCTGCCCTTAATGGAGCCTGGGCTGTTGCACATATGCAAATCAGCTCAGCAGAGTGTGTACTTTGGTTCAGAGGGCACCTGGTCCTGTTTCACCCACAAGGAGTTGGTGTCAGCAGAAAATTCACTAAAGCATCATGTATATCAGAAGGTAGCCTTAAAGTCTATTTTATTAAATCTTTGTCCTGAAGTCCTTCTGAGGTGTGATATAGGGAAGTGTAAAATAAATGTTCTATATAAACAATGTAATATATTTCAAAAACAACTTGATGTCTGAAAATTATACATACCTAGTGATAAAGTTTTCTAAGAAGGAATACAAATGCTCAGTGAAAAGAAATGATATAATTATTTTCTAGAATAATTTCTTATTTTTACTTAATCTCTATGTTTTTCTGTGTGGGGTGTCATACGTTTTCATATTCATTTGTAAGGGCAACTTCCTTTGTCATCGCATGCAGTAGATATCAGAGAAGAACCTTGGGTGAGGCTGCTGTCTTTGACCTTATCTGAGACAGGGTTCAAATTCCCATGAAAGGAGGCCTGACCCACTAGGGATTCTCTTGTCTCTGTCTCTCATCTACCATAGCATCGTTCCAAGTACAGTCACCTGTTGCTGTTACATCTCATTTATGTGGGTTCTCAGAGTGTACATCAGGTCCTCACACTTTATTCATAGAATCACCTCCAACTCACTTCTTAATAAAAGCACTGAAAACATATTCTTCAGGTTGAACACAAATAATACTTAAGTAAATATAGAACTTCAGAAATAAAGAAAAGAACTATATAAAGGAGATATCCAGATACATGTAAAAATACTTTTTTGTATATATTTGGATTTTCAGGATTATTAATGCATCTTGTCATAGTGACGAAAAACTAATCAACGAGATTAGTTTGGGTGTGAAGTCTATTTTGTCAGATACTAAAAGGGCTCCACCAGCTGGCTCCCTGGGTTTGCTTCTTTTACCCTGAGGTAATGTCTATCCTTGATGAGAAGGCACGAAGAAATAAAGATGTGATTTTAGATGCAATAGAAAGATGGATGCTATTTTCAACCCCAATCTGTTGTCTGTGCCTTTTATTGCGGAATTGATACCATGGATGTTGCGTTATCAATGATGAGTGTTTGTTGCTTCCTCTTATTTGTTGTGGCAGTGTAGGAATTTTCGCCCTATTTTTATTTGGTGATCTGAAATTATTTATTCCTTTGAATATAGTGTAATATTCTTTCCTACGTCTGGTACTTTAATGTATTTTTCATGTCTCTGGCCCAGTCGAATAGTAAATGTGTTCCACATGCTTCTTGTACCTTGAGAGGTACCTCCTTCTTTATATTTGGGGATATTTTTCTATGATTTCGTTGAAAGTGTTTTCTGTACTTTTAAACTGAGTTTCTTACTTTTTTTCTCTAATAATTTTTCTGTAGATTTGGTCTTTGTGTAGAACCCTGGATTGCCTGGATGTTTTGTGCCTAGGAATTTTAGGTTAAACATTTAATTTTAAGCCCTGGTTATGGTGGGAACTTTATATTTTTGTGGTGGTTCTTCTAATTATTTTATTTATTTTTTTAACATTTTATTGATTCTTTGTGAGTTTCATGCCAGGTACCCCAGTCTTATTCATCTCTCATCTGTAGGCTTATATTTTTTTAAAACCTACTTTAATAAGGGTTCTTAAACATTTCAACATCCCTTATAGAACATCAACCAAATGTAGCAGAGGAGAATGACTAATAGGACAAGGGAGATGTGGAACTGTTTAGACTATTTCCCTGGACCAATTCCAAGCTTTGTTGTCTGCAGTCCAGTCTACTAGCAAAACACCAAACAGGAATCCACAGCAGTAGCTTGATGAGGAAGAAACGATGAGGCTCTGCCAATCATCCCCAAAGCATCTAGAAGCAGTTTGAACACCACCAGAAGTTCTTTAGTACTTGTCTCTCGACTAAGGCATGACAAATGAAGGCCATCATCAGTGAAGCCCAGTGAAGCCCAGCAAGGGAAACCAATTCTAGAGCATGATCACCTCTCTCTTGTGTTATATTGTGTCCAAACATCATATGTCCTCTCAAGTGCCTGCTCCAGCAAAACCATCACATGCCCTTTCAACAGACAGATTCCAGAAAAAACACGTCTGACCTCAGAAAAACCTCCTCTTGTAAGATACTTTCCAGAAAAACATCACTATACAACTGTGTCTTCAACAAAACCGTAAAGTCTCACCTCACTTGTCTCCTCATATGCACTTGCAGACCCTACCCAAATAAAATACACAAAGAAGCAAACAACAACAAAGAATAGAAAACTGCCCTGGAGGGGGCATCCCCTGTTAGGGTCTTCATTCTTTTAGGTTCTTCTTGAGGCAGCAGCTGGGGACAAGGGTAGTGGGGAGCATCAGCAGATGGCAAGACTTAGTCTTACAAGATGCAGGGGTAAGACTGTCTTACGAGATATTTATGTTTGCTTTTTAATAGGAATGATTTTGTCCCCTCTGGTTAGTCTGGTTAAGGTTTTATCTATCTTGCTGATTTTCTCAAAGATCTAACTCCTGGCTGTGTTGATTCTTTGTATAGTTCTTTTTGTTTCAACTTGGTAGATTTCAGCTCTGAGTTTGATTATTTCTTGCTGTCTACTCCTCTTGGGTGCATTTGGTTTTTTTTTTTGTTGTTGTTGTTGTTGTTCTAGAGCTTTCAGGTGTGCTCTCAAGCTGGTAGTGTATGCTCTCTCCAGTTTCATTTTGGAGGCACTCAGAGCTATGAGTTTTCCTGTCAGCACTGCTTTCATTGTATCCCTTAATTTTGTGTAGTTGTACCTTCATTTTCACTATATTCTAAAAAGTCTTTAGTTTCTTTCTTTATTTCTTCCTTGACCAAGTTGTCATTGAGTAGAGCTTTGTTCAACTTCCATCTAAATATGGGCTCTATGTCATTTTTGTTATTGAAGACAAGCATTAGTCCATGGTGATCTGATGCATGGGATTATTTCAATGTCCTTGTATATATGGAGGCCTGTTTTGTGACCAATTATTTGGTCAGTTTTTGAGAAGGTACCATGAGGTGCTAGGAAGGTGTACCCTTTTGTTTTAGGATGAAATGTTCTATAAATATCTGTTAAGTCCATTTGATTCATCACTTCTGTTAGTTTCTCTATGTCTCTGTTTAATTTCTGTTTCCATGATCTGTCCATTGATGAGAGTGGGGAGTTGAAATCTCTTACTATTATTGTGTGAGGTGCAATGTGTGCTTTGAACTTTAGTAAGGTTTCTTTTATGAATGTAGGTTCCCTTGCATTTGGAGCATAGATATTTAGGATTGAGAGTTCATCTTGGTAGATTTTTCCTTTGATGTGTATGAAGTATCTTTCCTTATCTTTTTTGTTTTGATAACTTTGGTTGAAATTTGTTGTTATTGGATATTAAAATGGGTACACTACCTTTTTTCTTAGGACCATTTACTTGGAAAAATTTTCCATGTCTTTTACTCTGAGGCAGTGTCTGTCTTTGTCACTGAAATGTGTTTCCTGTATGCAACAAAATGCTGGGTTGTCTTTACATATTCAGTCTGTTTGTCTGTCTTTTTATTGGGGAATTGAGTCCAATGATGTTTGGAAACATTAAGGAATAGTGACTGTTTTCTGTTGTCTTTCTGGTTAGAGGTGGAATTATGTTTGTGTGGCTATTTTCTTTTGGGTTTGTTGCAAGAAGATCATTTTCTTGCTTTTTCTAGGTTGTAGTTTCCCTCCTAGTGTTGGAACTTTCCATCTACTATCCTTTGTAGGTCTGGATTTGTGTGAAGATATTCTATAAATTTGTTTTTGTCCTTTAATATCTTAGTTTCTCCATCTATGTTAATTGAGTTATGTTTATTATATTCTGTTGGTGATGCTTGTTTCTATGACTCCTGATCTCTTTCCTAGAATTTTGCCAGGTATATGAGGCTGGGCTGGCATTACTGTTCTCTTTTTATGGCATCTGTCCAGGATCTTCTAGCTTTCATTGTCTCTGTTGAGAAGTCTTTATATATTGACTTTTTCCCTTACTGCTTTTAATATTCTTTGTTTTGTGTAGTTGGTGTTTTGATTATTATTTGATAGGAGGAATTTCTTTTCCAGTCCAATCTATTTTGAGTTCTGTAAGCTTCTTGACTATTTATGGGTATCTCTTTCCTTAGGTTAGGGAAAGTTTTCTTCTATAATTTTGCCGACAATATTTACTGGCCCTTTAAGTTGGGAATCTTTCTTTGCTTCTAAACCTATTTTCCTTAAGTTTGGTCTTCTCTTGTATCCTGGATTTCCTGGATGTTTTGGGTTAGGAAGTTTTTGCTCTTTGCATTTCTTTAACTATTGTCAGTGTTTTCTTTGGTATCCTCTGCCCCAGAACTTATTTTATTCTGTTGGTGATGCTTGTGTCTATGGCTCCTGATCTCTTTTCTAGATTTTTCTACCTCCATGGTTGTCTACCTATGTGATTTTGTTATTGTTTCTATTTCTATTTTTAGATTCTGTATGGTTTTGTTCAATTCCTTCACTGGTTTGCTTTTGTTTTCCTGTAACTCCTTAAGGGATTTTTGTGTTTTCTCTTTTATGACTTCTTTTTGTTTGCCTGTGTTTTGTATTTCATTAAGGGACTTATTTATGTTGTTCTTAATGTCCTCTATCATCATCATGAGATGTGATTTTAAATCCTAATCTTCCTTTTTCAGTGTGTTGGGATATCTAGTATTTGCTGTGGTAGGAGAACTGGGTTCTGATGATGCCAAGTAGTCTTGCTTTCTGTCGCTGAGGTTCTTGCCTTTGCCTCTCCTGATCTGGTTATCTCTGAAGTTAGTTGGTCTTGTTGTCTCTGACTGGAGCTTGTCCCTTCTGTGGGCCTGTGAACCTGTGATCTTTGGAATGAGAGAGCTCCTGTCAGACCAGATCTCTGTTGTCAGGTTTTTGGGTACAGAGCTGTGGGCTAGCCCCAGCTCTGGGTGCAGATAGAGACCAGATGGGGTCAGTCCCAGGTGGCCCTTCTGCTCCAGAGCCCTGAGCCCTGTGCACTGCTGTCAGGGTCTTTCTTGGATACTCAGTAGAGAGTAGGTGCGGTTCTACCTGCGGACTTATGAGGGACAGTGCTCATGACAGACCATCTCTTTGCTTTCAAGTTTTGTGTTCTAGGGCTGAGCTCTGGGGGCAGAAGGAAACCAAACATGCTTAGATATGGTTTTCAACTTACATTGAAACTGGTGAGCTGGGACAATTGATGGAAGTTTAACCAGATAGTTACTCGTAATGGATATGCATATAAACATTCTCTGTTATAAACTTGTATTTTAATTTATGATTTAATTTTTTGTGTGAACTTGTGATGAACTTTTTAACATGTGATCATGTATTCTGAAAGATGTATAAGAACTGAGGCCAAAGAAATGAAAGAAGAATTTTCTTTTACTAGAATTTTTTGTGTTTCCCGCTTAGAGAATTTTTTCCCCATTTACCACTTAGATGTTTTTATCTTTCCTTACTTAGGATCTTTCTGCTTTTCTCCTTAGGAAACATTTATAGGAAACTGTTTTACAAATTAGTAAAAATCATTATAATTGGTTTTTAAGTGTCCCTTTTCCTTCCTGTTATTTCCTACTAGCAGGTTTGAAGTAGAACTATGCAGTTCCTGCTGAGATAGTACAAAGGCTATTTACTTAATCCTTTGCTATTTTTAGGAAAAGCTGCTTAGTGCCAGAGGCAGCATTTTCTGTGCACATAGGATCACAGAAGGCAGGTCAGCTACAGTAGTAAAGTAACTTAGACTAAGATAAATACAATTTTCTTTCTTTTTTAAAAGTCAATAAAATTTTATTTATTGAATATTTTATGTATTTACATTTGAAATGTTATCCCCTTTCCCCATCTTCTAGCCCCATCCCCCCTCCTCCCTCCCCCTGTTCCAATGAAGATGCTCCCATCTTACCCCTAAACTCTCCTCTCAACACTCTGGCATTCTCCTACAATGGGGAAAAGAACCTTCCCAGAACCAAAAGATTCTTCTCCAATTGATGCCAGGCAATATCATCTTCTGCTACGTATAGGGCTGGTACCATGGGTCCCTCCCTGTGTATACTTTGGTTGGGGTTTTAATCTGTGAAAGCACTAAGGGTCTAGTTGGCTGATGTTATTGTACTTCCTATGGGGTTGCAAATCCCTTCAGCTCCAGCAGTCCATTCTCTAAATCCTCCATTGTGGTCCCTGTGCTCAGTCTGATGGTTAGCTGCAAGCATCCTCATCTGTATCAGTAAGGCTCTGGCAGAGCCTTTCAGGAGACATCCATATCAGGCTCCTGTCAGCAAGCATTTCTTGGCATCAGCAATAGTGACTGGGTTTGGTAGCTGCATATGGGATGGATCCCCTGGTGGGGCAGTCTCTCCATGAAATTTCCTTCAGTTCCTACTCCACTCTTTGTCCCTGTATTTCCTCCAGTGAGTGTGAGTATTTAGACCCCCATCTAAGAAGGACTGAAGCATCCACGTTTTGATCTTTCTTCTTATTGAGCTTATTATGCTCTGTGAACTGATTTTTGAGTATTCTGAGCTTCAGGGCTAATATCCATGTATCAGTGAGTGCATACCATATGTGTTCTTTTGTGACTTGGTTTTATCACTTAGGATGATATTTTCTAGTTCCATCAATATGCTGAAGAATTTTTTATAGTCATTGCTTTAATAGCTAATACTCCATTGTGTAAATGTACCATATTTTCTGTATCCATTCCCCTGTTGTAGTACATCTGGGTTTTTCCAGCTTCTGTCTATTATAAATAATGCTGCTATGAACATAATGGAGCATGTATCCTTGTTATATATTGGAGCATCTTTTGAGTGTATGCCCAGGAATTGTATAGTTGGGTCCTCAGGTCCAATTTTCTGAGGAACTGCCAGACTGATTTCCAGAGTGGTTGTACAAGCTTGCAATCCCACTGACAATGAAGATTCTTTCTCCATACCCTTGCCAGCATCTGCTGTCACCTGAGTTTTTGGTCTTAGTCATTTGACAGTGTGAGGTGGAAGTCACAAAACAGGGCTCAACATATACAAGAAGATCAAAAGCTCTCATTTCCGAAGATACAATTCGCAGACCATATGAAGCTCAAGAAAGATGATCAAAGTATGGCTGCTTCAGTTCTTTTTAGAAAGAGGAACAAAACTGTTTATAGGAGGAAACACGGAGACAAAGGTTGGAGCAGAGATTGAAGGAAAGTCCATCCAGAGACTGCCAGACCTAGAGTTCCAGCTCATATACATACAACCACCAAAGCCAGACAATATTGCTGATGCCAAAAATTACATTAAGACAGGACCCTTATATGATGTGTGCTGAAAGGCTCTGTCAGAGCATGACAAATACAGAGGTGGACACCCACAGTCAACCACTGAACAGAGAACAGGGTCCACATTGGGGGAGTTAGAGAAAGGATTGAGGGAGCTGAAGGGGTTTGAAACCCCAAAAGAACAACAATACCAACCAACTAGAGCTCCCAGGGACTAAACCACCATCCAAAGAGTATACATGGACAGACCTATGGCTGCAGTTGCATATGTAGCAGAGGATAGACTTGTTGGGCACCAATGGGAGGATAAACCCTTGGTCCTGCCAAGGCTCAACCTGCCAGTATAGGTGAATATCAGGTCAGGGAGTTGGGAAGGGGTGGGTAGATGGAACACCCTCATAGAAGAAAGGGGAAGGTATATTGGATGGGTGTTTATGAATGGGAAAAAGGGAACTTGGCTAACATTTGAAATGTAAATAAATAAATAATATATCTAACTAAAAACAAAAAGAAGAAACTGAAAAAACAAAAAGAACAACAATATCAACCAACCAGACCCCACCCCAGCTCCCATGAACTAAACCACCAACCAATAAGTACACATGGAGAGAGCAAGGACTCAGGCCACATATGTAGCAGAGGATGGCACTGTCCAGCAGCAGTAGGAGGAAAGGCCCTTGGTCCTGTGAAGTCTCATTTCACCAATGTAGGCTAATGCCAGGGCATTGATGTAGGAGTGGGTGGCTGCCAGTGGGAGTACCCTCATAGAAGCATGGGGGAGGGGTTAGGGATATGGGAGAGGGAGAAAAGGGAATAACATTTGAAATGTAAACATGTAAAATATGCAAGAAAAATACTATTGAAAAAGAAAACCATAACTCAGTTATTAGTGATGTTTTATATAGATAAACCCAGTCAATATTTTGTCTCCTGTTCTAGCACCTATAGCAAATCATTAGTTCCCTTTTAATGACCTGTGGTTAATTGTCTTACAACCTCTTGGAATGTTCTTTGAGTATTAGAAATTCTGGATACTATCTAAGATCAATTAGCTGGTGACACATGAGAGACTAAAAGAGTTCTCATTCCAGTTTTGACTATCAGAAAAGGACCTTATAACAGTCCCTCTGTAAAGGAGATTAATAATCACTGATAAAAGTTTAGGAATTCTTAGGATCATTATTAAGAAATGTCATTTGTTTGTTTATATAAAATCACTACAAGGCATTGTAGATATGCAGGTATCTCATTGAAAGGGTGGGATAATACATGGTGATTGTTACATATATTTAATAATAACAGGGAAAGCCTATTAATAGAAGGAATGTTTCCTAAAATGGATTCTTTTATGGCCTTGCTAATAGGAGGAAATCCGTTGTAGATTACATTATAAACTGAAGCAGAACATCTCAGGAAGATCACCTGGAAGTATTTAGCTTATCCAATTTGGCATCTGATAGAAAATATCATATCGTAGTGGCTGCAATATGCCAGTGTCTCCAACAGAATATCTCTGTTGACACATCTTCACTTGCAAATGTTTATTGTAATTGGTCATTGGTCTGGTTCAAGATCTTTGGCTTCTTTGACACCATCAGTATTGAATCCTCATCAGGACTCATCTGGGTTTTGTGTTGTTCTCCTGTATCATGGAGATCCTTCAGCTTTGAATCAGCAAGAATGGCCTTTTCAGTAATCCCAAAGATTTACAGATAATATAGATTTGGAGGTGGACAAATCAGAGACCTGGATCTGGGCCTGGGAGGTATCTGAGCTGATCAGACAACCAGCTCTCCTTTATCAACATTGCCAAGATTAGATCTTCAGCAGTGCTCTAGCTTGGTGACCAAATGCCACCATTTGCATGAGACAGGGTCAGATTTTCTGATTTCATGGCATCTTGACAATGACTTTTAGACTCCTGCATGCCTCCAGAGACAGCTCTACTGTACTGCCCTATCATGGTTTGTGGCTACTCTCCCACAGTGCTGCAGCCTGTAATGAGCTAGGTCATCTCTCCTGCTTTCCCACACTCAGGGCTGACTTACCTTTTGCTTTTCCATCAGAGCCATCTCCAGTCTATTGTTTAGGTAATGTGCAGGGACCATTCTCTTAAGTGCTAAAGTCAGTAAGGAGGCAAGGATAGGTCTCCTGCTTTCGTGACACTAGGGTAAACTGTCCTAGTTACTGCAGGTGTAGGGAAATCACCCCACATCCATTGGCCATCTCATACCAGATGCGTTCCACTCTCCCACACTCTTGTCCTCAGGGACAGCTCACCTAAGTGGCCTCTTCCACTAAGGTCACTACACAGTGCTGCCCAAATGAAATGCAGGTCCTACTCTCCTAAATGCTATGCCAGGCAAGAAACCAGGGCAACTCGCCAGGTCTCATAACATCAGGGCAAGTTTGCTTGACTCTCATAGGTAGGCAAGGTATTGTCTCTGACCATTGCCACCTCGATCAAGAAGTATGGCAGGACCCTCTGGGTTGGCCCTTCTCCAATCTTGCCCCTGCCACCAGAGCCAGAATTACTATTCTGACAAAGAAAGATGAAAAGTCAACTCACCTGCATTGATAATCCCAGGACCAACTCTCCTGACTGCCTTGGTTGGCAAGGGGGCTTGGTCAGGGGACTCACCCTTCAGCCCTCCAGGAATCTAGGCAGAGTCTACCTCACAGCAGAGGAGAGGTTTTCATCGGGTAAATTATTCACTTTTTCTAGCATCCTTTCAGTGCCTGAGATTCTCTCTTCCATCTCCTATATTCTGTTGGTGAGGGGCCTTAAATGGTTCATAGAAAAGAGGAAAGCTGGGTCTCCCCTGAAGTTTGAACAGGCCCCTGCAAGATGTCTGCTATAGTGCTAGGGATAAGAGCAAGGAATAGGAATTAGAGAACAGGAAGGAGAGTAAGAATGACCAACCTGATTCACACTCCAGGAGAGGGAAAGAGGAGACCAACAAAAGAAACTGTTGGGTGCCTCTGGAATTGAAGCAGAAAGAACGATCTTCTTCAGGGCTGGACATATTGGAAATAGAGGGTAATAGGATATAGAGGTGGGGAGGGGGAGTGAATATTAATGACATAATGTCCAGGGTGTGGAGGCCAGCTGGTTTTGAGGCAGAGAGTAACCCTGGATTTGGTGGGTAGAAAAATGGATGGAATGTGGGAAATTGGCTGAAGATAAGTGGGAATGGGACCACAAATGAAAGACAGGCTCCAGAAATTTGCTGCTATAGGGCTGGGTATAAAAACTGGGGTCAAAGGACCAGTAAATATCTTCAACAAAATCATAGAAGAAAACTTCCCTAACCTAAAAAAAGAGATACCCATAGACATACAAGAAGCCTACAGAACTCCAAATAGATTGGACCAGAAAAGAAACACTTCCCGTCACATAATAGTCAAAACACCAAACACACAAAATAAAGAAAGAATATTAAAAGCAGTAAGGGAAAAGGTCAAGTAACATATAAAGGCAGACCTATCAGAATCACACCAGACTTCTCGCCAGAAACTATGAAGGCCAGAAGATCCTGGACTGATGTCATACAGACCCTAAGAGAACACAAATGCCAGCCCAGGTTACTGTATCCTGCAAAACTCTCAATTAACATAGATGGAGAAACCAAGATATTCCATGACAAAACCAAATTTACACAATATCTTTCTACAAATCCAGCACTACAAAGGATAATAAATGGTAAAGCCCAACATAAGGAGGCAAGCTATACCCTAGAAGAAGCAAGAAACTAATCATCTTGGCAACAAAACAAAGAGAATGAAAGCACACAAACATAACCTCACATCCAAATATGAATATAACGGGAAGCAATAATCACTATTCCTTAATATCTCTCAACATCAATGGCCTCAACTCCCCAATAAAAAGACATAGATTAACAAACTGGATACGCAACGAGGACCCTGCATTCTGCTGCCTACAGGAAACACACCTCAGAGACAAAGACAGACATTACCTCAGAGTGAAAGGCTGGAAAACAATTTTCCAAGCAAATGGTCAGAAGAAGCAAGCTGGAGTAGCCATTCTAATATCAAATAAAATCAATTTTCAATTAAAAGTCATCAAAAAAGATAAGGAAGGACACTTCATATTCATCAAAGGAAAAATCCACCAAGATGAACTCTCAATCCTAAATATCTATGCCCCAAATACAAGGGCACCTACATATGTAAAAGAAACCTTACTAAAGCTCAAAACACACATTGCACCTCACACAATAATAGTGGGAGATTTCAACACCCCACTCTCATCAATGGACAGATCATGGAAACAGAAATTAAACAGAGATGTAGACAGACTAAGAGAAGTCATGAGCCAAATGGACTTAACGGATATTTATAGAACATTCTATCCTAAAGCAAAAGGATATACCTTCTTCTCAGCTCCTCATGGTACTTTCTCCAAAATTGACCATATAATTGGTCAAAAAACGGGCCTCAACAGGTACAGAAAGATAGAAATAATCCCATGCGTGCTATCGGACCACCATGGCCTAAAACTGGTCTTCAATAACAATAAGGGAAGAATGCCCACAGATACGTGGAAATTGAACAATGCTCTACTCAAAGATAACCTGGTCAAGGAAGAAATAAAGAAAGAAATTAAAAACTTTTTAGAATTTAATGACAATGAAAATACAACATACCCAAACTTATGGGACACAATGAAAGCTGTGCTAAGAGGAAAACTCATAGAGCTGAGTGCCTGCAGAAAGAAACAGGAAAGAGCATATGTCAGCAGCTTGACAGCACACCTAAAACTCTAGAACAAAAAGAAGCAAATATACCCAGGAGGAGAAGAAGGCAGGAAATAATCAAACTCAGAGCTGAAATCAACCAAGTAGAAACAAAAAGGACCATAGAAAGAATCAACAGAACCAAAAGTTGGTTCTTTGAGAAAATCAACAACATAGATAAACCCTTAGCCAGACTAACGAGAGGACACAGAGAGTGTGTCCAAATTAACAAAATCAGAAATGAAAAGGGAGACATAACAACAGATTCAGAGGAAATTCAAAAAATCATCAGATCTTACTATAAAAACCTATGTTCAACAAAACTTGAAAATCTTCAGGAAATGGACAATTTCCTAGACAGATACCAGGTACCGAAGTTAAATCAGGAACAGATAAACCAGTTAAACAACCCCATAACTCCTAAGGAAATAGAAGCAGTCATTAAAGGTCTCCCAACCAAAAAGAGCCCAGGTCCAGACGGGTTTAGTGCAGAATTCTATCAAACCTTCATAGAAGACCTCATACCAATATTATCCAAACTATTCCACAAAATTGAAACAGATGGATCACTACCGAATACCTTCTACGAAGCCACAATTACTCTTATACCTAAACCACACAAAGACACAACAAAGAAAGAGAACTTCAGACCAATTTCCCTTATGAATATCGACGCAAAAATACTCAACAAAATTCTGGCAAACCGAATCCAAGAGCACATCAAAACAATCATCCACCATGAGCAAGTAGGCTTCATCCCAGGCATGCAGGGATGGTTTAATATACGGAAAACCATCAACGTGATCCATTATATAAACAAACTGAAAGAACAAAACGACATGATCATTTCATTAGACGCTGAGAAAGCATTTGACAAAATTCAACACCCCTTCATGATAAAAGTCCTGGAAAGAATATGAATTCAAGGCCCATACCTGAACATGGTAAAAGCCATATACAGCAAACCAGTTGCTAACATTAAACTAAATGGAGAGAAACTTGAAGCAATCCCACTAAAATCAGGGACTAGACAAGGCTGCCCACTCTCTCCCTACTTATTCAATATAGTTCTTGAAGTTCTAGCCAGTGCAATCAGACAACAAAAGGAGGTCAAGCGGATACAGATCGGAAAAGAAGAAGTCAAAATATCACTATTTGCAGATGATATGATAGTATATTTAAGTGATCCCAAAAGTTCCACCAGAGAACTACTAAAGCTGATAAACAACTTCAGCAAAGTGGCTGGGTATAAAATTAACTCAAATAAATCAGTTGCTTTCCTCTATACAAAAGAGAAACAAGCCGAAAAAGAAATTAGGGAAACGACACCCTTCATAATACTCCCAAATAATATAAAGTACCTCGTTGTGACTTTAAGAAAGCAAGTAAAAGATCTATACAATAAGAACTTCAAGACACTGAAGAAGGAAATTGAAGAAGACCTCAGAAGATGGAAAGATCTCCCATGCTCATGGATTGGCAGGATTAATATAGTAAAAGTGGCCATTTTACCAAAAGCAATCTACAGATTCAATGCAATCCCCTTCAAAATACCAATCCAATTCTTCAAAGAGTTAGACAGAACAATTCGCAAATTCACCTGGAATAACAAAAAACCCAGGATAGCTAAAGCTATCCTCAACAATAAAAGGACTTCAGGGGGAATCACTATCCCTGAACTCAAGCAGTATTACAGAGCAATAGTGATAAAAACTGCATGGTATTGGTACAGAGACAGACAGATAGACCAATGGAATAGAATTGAAGACCCACAAATGAACCCACACACCTATGGTCACTTGATTTTTGACAAAGGAGCCAAAACCATCCAATGGAAAAAAGATAGCATTTTCAGCAAATGGTGCTGGTTCAACTGGAGGTCAAGATGTGGAAGAATGCAGATTGATCCATGGTTATCACCCTGTACAAAGCTTAAGTCCAAGTGGATCAAGGACCTCCACATCAAACCAGACACACTCAAACTAATAGAAGAAAAACTAGGGAAGCATCTGGAACACATGGGCACTGGAAAAAATTTCCTAAACAAAACACCAATGGCTTATGCTCTAAGATCAAGAATCGACAAATGGGATCTCATAAAACTGCAAAGCTTCTGTAAGGCAAAGGACACTTTGGTTAGGACAAAACGGCAACCAACAGATTGGGAAAAGATCTTTACCAATCCTACAACAGATTGAGGCCTTATATCCAAAATATACAAAGAACTCAAGAAGTTAGACTGCAGGGAAACAAATAACCCTATTAAAAAATGGGGTCAAAGCTAAAGAAAGAATTCACAGCTGAGGAATGCCGAATGGCTGAGAAACACCTAAAGAAATGTTCAACATCTTTAGTCATAAGGGAAATGCAAATCAAAACAACCCTGAGATTTTACCTCACACCAGTGAGAATGGCTAAGATCAAAAACTCAGGTGACAGCAGATGCTCCAGAGGATGTGGAGAAAGAGGAACACTCCTCCTTTGTTAGTGGGATTGCATACTGGTACAACCATTCTGGAAATCAGTCTGGAGGATCCTCAGAAAATTGGACATGGAACTGCCTGAGGATCCAGCTATACCTCTCTTGGGCATATACCCAAAAGATGCCCCAACATATAAAAAATACACGTGCTCCACTATGTTCATTGCAGCCTTATTTATAATAGCCAGAAGCTGGAAAGAACCCAGATGCCCTTCAACAGAGGAATGGATACAGAAAATGTGGTACATCTACACAATGGAATATTACTCAGCTATCAAAAACAACGAGTTTATGAAATTCGTAGGCAAATGGTTGGAACTGGAAAATATCAGCCTGAGTGAGCTAACCCAATCACAGAAAGACATACATGGTATGCACTCATTGATAAGTGGCTATTAGCCCAAATGCTTGAATTACCCTAGAAGCCTAGAACAAATGAAACTCAAGACGAATGATCAAAATGTGAATGCTTCATTCCTTCTTTAAAAGGGGAACAAGAATACCCTTGGCAGGGAAGATTGAGGCAAAGATTAAAACAGAGACTGAAGGAACACCCATTCAGAGCCTGCCCCACATGTGGCCCATACATATACAGCCACCCAATTAGACAAGATGGATGAAGCAAAGAAGTGCAGACCGACAGGAGCCGGATGTAGATCGCTCCTGAGAGACACAGCCAGAATACAGCAAATACAGTGGCGAATGTCAGCAGCAAACCACTGAACTGAGAATAGGACCCCCGTTGAAGGAATCAGAGAAAGAACTGGAAGAGCTTGAAGGGGCTCGAGACCCCATATGTACAACAATGCCAAGCAACCAGAGCTTCCATGGACTAAGCCAGTACCTAAAGACTATACATGGACTGACCCTGGACTCTGACCCCATAGGTAGCAATGAATATCCTAGTAAGAGCACCAGTGGAAGGGGAAGCCCTGGGTCCTGCTAAGACTGAACCCCCAGTGAACTAGACTGGTGGGGGGAGGGCGGCAATGGGGGGAGCGTTGGGAGGGGAACACCCATAAGGGAGGGGAGGGGGGAGGGGGATGTTTGCCCGGATACCGGGAAAGGGAATAACACTTGAAATGTATATAAGAAATACTCAAGTTAATTAAAAAAAAATAAAGGGCTTAGATTGGTGGCTCGTAAAAGAAAAAAAAAAAAAGAACTGGGGTCAGAATTGGTAGACAACTAAGCCTGAGGCCTTGCCCTTGTGGGCATTTATTGTAGAGGACTCACTTAGATACAAAAAGATGGCTCTTCAGAGTATGGTGACAGTGAGAAAAAAAGACATCTTTTAGCACCATCTCTGCAATCTGAGGGTGAATTCTTTTCCAGATCCACCTAAAATCAGATAGGGACTCCCACCAACATTGGCAGAAGCATGGAAGAGGGGATCTTTCTTGGTGGCCTGCTGGAAATAGGGCTGGAATTGTGGCAAATTGTAAAATCTCTAAGTGTATAGGAGGATACACCCGACTCTAGGGTCATGTAAACTTTCTTTCCTAGGGAGATTATAGAATATCCCCTATTGTTTGATTGCAATTTGACTTGTAGAAGAAGTAACTAGAGTCACAGATGTATAGAGGGCACGGTATAGAAGAGCCTGTGAGAGCCTACCACAGTAGAGGTACATAGGACATAGGTACTAAGTTTATATTTCTGGAACTATTTCCCTTGCAAAATGAGATCATCTGAAAATGAAAATATCCGAATATGATGATATGATGAATCTCATCATTCAGGAGGAAAAGGTGAAATCTAGACTGGCCTTTAGAGTGCATTGCAGTTCATCTTGGACTATGGAGTGAGACATTTTCTCAAATGTTTAGAAGTCCAATCCAATATATATATACATACACATATATTAAAATATTTACATATATTTTTAATGACAGAATATAATCTGTCATTAAAAATTATTCAGACAACTGACAATCCTAAGTATATGAGGTTTCTTATTTTAAATGAATGTGAAAATTTTCTTCAAATTCAGTAGTGCTATCTACTAAATCCAAAAAACAACAAATCTCAAACAAATGTTTTGAAAATTTGAATAGAGATCATGACTTTGTAAGGAAATTATTAATAATATGTACAAGGAAACACACACTACTATAAACACTGTATGTTTCATGGTTTACTTTTTATCTTAGGTTACAATTCTTATGATGAAGCACCACAACATCTGGAGAGGAAAGGGTTTATGGGCCTTATCCTTCTACATCCATCGTCCATTACTGACGGGATTCAGAACAGAAACTCAAGCAAGCCAGAACAGGAACCTGGAGGCAGGACCTGATGCAGAGGCCACTGAGGGGTGCTACTTACTGGCTTGCTCACATGGCATGCTGTGTTATATAATGCAGGACCACAAGCTTAGGGGTAGCCTCACAGATATTTTAGTGGTAATCCTACACCATTTACTAATTAAGAAAATGCTCTACAGGCTTTCCTATATCCCAATCTTGTGAAGGTATTTAATCAGTGTTCCCCATTCTCAGATGACTCCATTGTGTACCAAGTTAGCATAAATTTAGTCAGTTTTTAGACAATTTTTCAAGACAACTGCAGATCTTTGTTAGAGATGTCTGCAGATAAAGAACCATGTGAGACTTGGCATCTCATTGAGCAGCAAGCGCAAGAGTATTTTGTCTAGATAAAGAGAACTCTGGAGAAAAATCCTTACATTGCTGATTCTATCCCAGATGGACCTCAGAGTCAGTTAGGGACTCCCACCAACACTGGCAGAAGCACGGGAAGAGTGGGGTCTGTTGTGGTGGCCTGCTGGAGACAGGGTTGTAACTGTGGCAAATTGTAATTTCTCTCAGTATAGGAGAGGATATACCTGGCCCTGTGGATCATGGAGATGTTCTTTCCCAGGGAGACTAATTAATCTCCTGATTAATAGGAATTTAACCTGTAGATGCAGTAACCAGAGACACAGATATATAGAGGCACAGTATAGAAATGCTTTAAGAGCTTACCACACTAGAGGTGCATAGGACACAAGTACTAACTATATATCATTTCCAACTTTCCTCTGTAGCATCTATGCTTTTCTATGCTCTCAACTCTCATATTCATGACTTATAATCTTCTTCTTCCTCTTCCTCTTCCTCTTCCTCTTCCTCTTCCTCTTCCTCCTCCTCCTCCTCCTCCTCCTCCTCCTCCTCCTCCTCCTCCTCCTCCTCCTCCTCCTCCTCCTCTTCTTCTTCTTCTTCTTCTTCTTCTTCTTCTTCTTCTTCTTCTTCTTCTTCTTCTTCTTCTTCTTCTTCTTCTTCTTCTTCCTTTTCCTCCTCCTCCTCCTTCTCTTTCTTGGTCATCTTCTGCTACTGCTCTTAAATTATTATTGCTGCACACATGGACAAAAATATACATATATGTGTATCCCCCTGACTCCACACTCATGTGTACATATGCTTAAGTTTGTTGAGTTGAAATTCCATATCCTAGAGAAAAGAATGTTTCAGAAATATAATGGATTCTTACTCTCCCAGTCAACATTGACTGCCTTTAGCTTTTCATAAAGAAGGGGCCTTTGAATCAGTTTTATTATGGGTTTCCTTTTTAACATTCTTTCATATTTTCTCGTTTTAATTGTACTTTATGTATAGTGAGCCTTGCCTCTGTCTGTAACCCATGTTTTGACACAAAATAGGCCAAACAACTTTAGATCAGATGAATGAAAACAAAATCAGGGAAAGGGTATAAATCCTCCTAAGTTTAGTTGAGGAGAAAATTTAGTATAAATAAAAGGGAGAGTATAGCCAGGAGCAGGTACAACTTTCGGAATCCATACTCACCACGACTGGAATGATAGAGCCCGACCTAGAGGTTAGAAAGTTTACTTAATGGTAGATGAAAAGAGGGGGTTGGATCCATAATGCTGGATGATATAGCAGCCAAAGGAACAGGGGGAAGACAAGCACAGTCCAATATATGGGATTTTGTATTCAGGGTAGGGACTGAGGTGTATCAGCTAAGAAAGGTCTGTAACAGGTAGAGACTAGGATATGTTGGGCAGTCAGTGTCTTCTTTGATATATTAGCAGACCCCAAACTTAGCCATTTGTCCCTAGTTTGAGACCTAACAAATATACTTTCATGTGTAGTGAGCTATAACTCTAAAATTCAAAAATACAGAAGTGTACTTCTGGTGAAGGTCATATTATTGAGATCTCTAACTCTTGTTGAAAAAATATGAAAGGTCAAGATAGGGATAAAAAAGCCTGTATTAACCAATTTTCTAGGGAATGTGTCTGTTCATACTCAGACATCTGGAATTACCTCACTCCCAAAGTGAGATCATAAAAAAATTCAAAAGTTCTGGACATGAGTATGTGTACCTGAATCTCATCACTCAGGAGGAAAAAGCATAAGGTCAAATCTAGACTGGCCTTTATAGTGCATTGCAGTTCAGCTTGGACTATGGAGTGAGTGAGAAGAAAGCCCAAGAGATTTTGTTTGGACATTGAGAACTGTGGAGGAAATTCCTTACCCTGCTTACAGTAAAAGTTTGCAGCCCTGTCGGCCTCTATGGCATTAATGGAGAATGTGAAAACTGTTTCAGACAAACTATCATTGACCTGAGAAAATGACTAATTTCTACACTGAATGATTCATAAATCATGTCTATTGTAATCTCTTCTGGGTTCTGCGGATACTACTGCATAATATTACTGTACAGTGTGTCAGTGTCATCTCTTTTAGAGGAATTGCAGAATATTGTGTCCATTTAGCCAGTGACAGAACCAAGCAAACTGAAGACTAGGTCAGCACAATATCCTCAGTAGAGTCTAGAATGATAAATATGCAAACACTACAGTTACAGGCATATTGAAATGATCTCAGTGTAATACATATGACACTTGTGACAATAGCCACAAGCATCACTCTGAACCATTAGGAAACAAAAGGGAAAATGTGATGGTTAAAAACAAATTTAAAAAGCCTTAATTCCAACCATCAAAATCACAAAGGAATGCGAAATGTACATGGCTAAAGTAGAAGCTTACAATGCTTTGCTGTGTTGTCTCACATGGTACTCACAGCAGCACCCATAGCAGGAGAGCAGCTCATCCTGTGTCTGAGAAGTGGCTCATTTTCAGGTCACAGGCTTTGTAGATGCTTTCAGCACCCTTGGCCTTTGCCTAATGATTCAACGTGCAGAACAGCTCAGTAAAGCTAATAATCAGAGGGACACATGCTCTCATCTCAGTGGTCAGTGGGGTTGATAAAACCATTCACAGAGCAGTTGAAACACATTCTCGGGAATTGTAGAGCTGACTTTCACTTTTCAACCCATTTCTTTAAAAAAAAACTTTATATAATACATTTTGATAAAATCCTCCTTTTCCCAACTCTTACCAGATTCTTTCCTCTTCCCTACACGCCCAACTTCATATTCTCTCTCTCTCCCTTTCTCCCTCTCCCTACACACACTCTCTTTCAAAAATCATATTTTAAGACTAAAAGACAAAAGTAAGTGTGCTCCATGGATACTTTACTGTAAAGAACTTGAGAATATTTGGAAAACTTTTTTCTTTCTTTTTTCAATTTAATTTTTATTATATATTTCTTTACTTATATTTCACAGGTTATTCCCCTTCGTGGTTTCCTGTCCATAAGCCCCCATTCCCTCTCCTCACCCTTCCCCATAGGGGTATTCCCCCTATATATCCCCCTTATCACCCTCCAACATATGCCCCTGCACTGGGGGTCGAACCTTGGTAACATCAAGGGCTTTCCGTTTCACTGGTGCCCCAACAAGGCTATTCTCTGCTACATATGCAGTTTTGGCCCTGGGTCAGTCCATGTATAGTCTTTCAGTAGTGGTTTAGTCCCTGGAAACTCTGGTCAGTTGGCATTGTTGTTTTAATAGGGTTGCAAGCTCCTTCAACTCTTTCAATACTTCCTCTAATTCTCTGCAAGAGGGGTCCTATTCTCAGTTCTGTGGTTTGCTACTAGGATTGACCTCTGAGGAACCTACAGATTTATTTCCAGAGTGGTTGTGACAGTTTGCAATCCCACCAACAATGGAGGAGTGTTTCTATTTATCCACATTCTTGCCAGTATCTGCTATCACCTGAGTTTTTGATCTTAACCATTCTGACTGGTTTGAGGTGGAATCTCGGGGTTGTTTTGATTTGCATTTCCCTGATGACTAAGGATGTTGAACATTCCTTTAGGTGCTTTTTGGCTGTTTGATAATATACAGCTGAGAATGTTTTGTTTAGCTCTGTACCCCATTTTAAATAGGGTGATTCGTCTCTCCAGAGTCTAACTTCTTGAGTTCTTGTATACTTTGGATATTAGCCCTCTATCAGATGTGTGATTGGTAAAGATCTTTTCCCAATCTGTCTTTTGCCATTTTGTCCTAATGACAGTGTCTTTTGCTTTACAAATGCACAAAATAAAGAAAGCATGTTAAAAGCAGTAAGGGAAAAAGGTCAAGTAATATATAAAGGCAGAACTATCAGAATCACACCAGACTTCTCACCAGAGGCTATGAAAGCCAGAAGATCCTGGACAGATGTCATACAGACCCTAAGAGAACACAAATGCCAGCCCAGGTTACTGTATCCTGCAAAACTCTCAATTAACATATATGGAGAAACCAAGATATTCCATGGGAAAACCAAATTTACACACTATCTTTGTACAAATCCAGCCCATCAACAGATAATAAATGGTAAAGCCCAACATAAGGAGGCAAGCTACACCCTAGAAAAAGCAAGAAATTAATGGTCTTGGCAACAAAACAAAGAGAAGAAAAGCAAACAATCATAATCTCTCATCCAAATATGAATATTATAGGAAGCACTAATCACTATTCCTTAATATCTCTCAACATCAGTGGTCTCAACTCCTCAATGAAAAGACATAGATTAACAAACTGGATACACAATGAGGACCCTGCATTCTGCTGCATAGAGGAAACACACCTCAGAAACAAAGACAGACACTACCTCAGAGTGAAAGGCTGGAAAACAACTTTCCAAGCAAATGGTCTGAAGAAGCAAGCTAGAGTAGCCATTCTAATATAGAATAAAATCGATTTTCAACTAAAAGTCATCAAAAAACACACGGAAGGACACTTCATATTCATCAAAGGAAAAATCCAACAAGATGAACTCTCAATCCTAAATATCGATGCTCCAAATCCAAGGGCACCTACATACTTAAAGAAACCTTACTAAAGCACAAAGCACACATTGCACCTCACACAATAATAGTAGGAGATTTCAACACCCCACTCTCATCAATGGACAGATCATGGAAACAGAAATTAAACAGAGACATAGTCAGACTAAGAGAAGTCATGAATCAAATGGACTTAACAGATGGTTGTAGAACATTCTATCTTAAAACAAAAGGATATACCTTCTTCTCACCACCTCATGGTACTTTCTCCAAAACTGACCATATAATTGGTCATAAAACAGGCCTCAACAGATACAGAAAGATAGAAATAATTCCATGCATCCTATCAGACTACCATGGGCTAAAGCTGGTCTTAGTAACAATATGGGAAGAACACCCACATATACATGGAAGTTGAACAGTGCTCTGCTCAATGACAACCTGGTCAAGGAAGAAATAAAGAAAGAAATTAAAGACTTCTTAGAATTTAATGAAAATGAAGGTACAACACACCTAAACTTATGGGACACAATGAAAGCTGTGCTAAGAGGAAATGTCAGAGCTCTGAGTGCCTGCAGAAAGAATCAGGAGACAGCATATATCAACAGCTTGACAGCACATATAAAAGCTCTAGAACAAAAAGAAGCAAATACACACAGGGGAGTAGAAGGCAGGAAACAATCAAACTAAGGGCTGAAATCAAAGAAGTAGAAACAAAAAGGACCATAGAAAAAAATCAGCAGAACCAAAAGTTGGTTCGTTGAGAAAATCAACAAGATAGATAAACCCTTAACCAGGCTAATGAGAGGACACAGAGAGTGTGTACAAATTAACAAAATCAGAAGTGAAAAGGGAGACATAACTACAGAATCCAAGGAAATTCAAAAAAATCATCAGATCCTACTACAAAAGCCTATATTCAACAAAACTTGAAAATCTGCAGGAAATGGAAAATATCCTAGACAGATACCAGGTACCGAAGTTAAGTCAAGAACAGATAAACCATTTAAACAACCCCATTACTCCTAACGAAATAGAAGCAGTCATTAAAGGTCTCCCAACCAAAAGGTGCCCAGGTCCAGATGGGTTCAGTACAGAATTCTATCAGACCTTCATGGAAGGCCTCATACAAATACTATCCAAACTATTCCACAAAATTGAAACAGATGGAGCACTACCGAATTACTTCTTTGAAGCCACAATTACTCTTATACCTAAACCACACAAAGACCCGACAAAGAAAGAGAACTTCAGACCAATTTCCCTTATGAATATCGACGCAAAAATACTCCATAAAATTCTGGCAAACTGAATCCAAGAGCACATCAAAACAATCATCCAACATGAGCAAGTAGGCTTCATCCCAGCCATGTAGGATAGTTTAATATATGGAAAACCATCAACGTAATCCATTATATAAACAAACTGAAAGAAAAAAAAACTACACGATCATTTCATTAGATGCTGAGAAAGCATTTGACAAAATTCAACACCCCTTCATAATAAAAGTCCTGGAAAGAATAGGAATTCAAGGCCCATACCTAAACATAGTAAAAGACATACACAGCAAACCAGTTGCTAACATTAAACTAAATGGAGAGAAACTTGAAGCAATCCCACTAAAATCAGGGACTAGACAAAGCTGCCCACTTTCTCCCTACATATTCAATATAGTTCTTGAAGTTCTAGTCAGAGTAATCAGAAAACAAAAGGAGATCAAGGGGATACAGAATGGAAAAGAAGAAGTCAAAATATCACTATTTGCAGATGATATGATAGTATATTTAAGTGATCCCAAAAGTTCCACCAGAGACCTACTACACCTGATAAACACCTTCAGCAAAGTGGCTGGTATAAAATTAACTCAAATAAATCAATAGCCTTCCTCTACACAAAAGAGAAAGAAGCCGAGAAAGAAATTAGGGAAATGACACCCTTCATAATAATCCCAAATAATATAAAGTACCTCAGTGTGACTTTAACCAAGCAAGTAAAAGATCTGTACAAAAAGAACTTCAAGACACTGAGGAAAGAAATTGAAGAAGACCTCAGAAGATGGAAAGATCTCCCATGATCATGGATTGGCAGGATTAATGTAGTAAAAATGGCCATTTTACCAAAAGCTATCTACAGATTCAATGCAATCCCTATCAAAATTCCAACCCAATTCTTCAGAGAGTTATACAGAACAATTTGCAAATTCATCTGGAATAATAAAAAACCAAGGATGGCTAAAACGATCCTCAACAATAAAAGGACTTCTGGGGGAATCACTATCCCTGAACTCAAGCAGTATTACAGAGCAGTAGTGATAAAAACTACATGGTATTGGTACAGAGACAGACAGATAGACCAGTGGAATAGAAATGAAGACTGAGAAATAAACCCACACACCTATGGTCACTTGATTTTTGACAAAGGAGCCAAAACCATCCAATGGAAAAAAGATAGCATTTTCAGCAAATGGTGCTGGTTCACCTGGAGGTCAGCATCTAGAAGAATGCAGATCAATCCATCCTTATCACCCTGTACAAAGCTTAAGTCCAAGTGGATCAAGGACCTCCACATCAAACCAGACACACTCAAACTAATAGCAGAAAAAGTGGCAAACAGTCACACAAACATGGGCACTTGGAGAAATTTTCCTGAACAGAACACCAATGGCTTATGCACTAAGATCGAGAATCGACAAATGGGATCTCATAAAATTGCAAAGCTTCTGTAAGGCAAAGTACACTGTTGGTCGGACAAAACGACAACTAACAGATTGGGGAAAGATCTTTTCCAATCCTCCAACAGATAGAGGGCTCATATCCAAAATATACAGAGAACTCAAGAAGTTAGACTGCAGGGAGATAAATAACCCTATTAAAAATGGGGTTCAGGGCTAAATAACAAATTCAGAGCTGAGGAATGCTGAATGACTGAGAAACACATAAAGAGATGTTCAACATCTTTAGTCATAAGGGAAATGCAAATCAAAACAACCCTGATATTTCACCTCATACCAGTGAGAATGGCTAAGATCAAAAACTCAGGTGACAGCAAATGCTGGCAAGGATGTGGAGAAAAAGGAAAACTCCTTCGTTGTTGGTGGGATTGCAGACTGGTACAACCATTCTGGAAATCAGTCTGGAGGTTCCTCAGAAAATTGGACATTGAACTACCCAAGGACCCAGCTATATGTCTCTTGGTCATATAACCAAAAGATGCCCCACATATAAAAAAGACACGTGCTCCACTATGTTCATATCAGCCTTATTTATAATAGCCAAAAGCTGGAAAGAACCCAGATTCCCTTCAACAGAGGAACGGATACAGAAAATGTGGTACATCTACACAATGGAATATTACTCAGCTATCAAAAACAATGACTTTATGAAATTCATAGGCAAATGGATGGAACTGGAAAATATCATCCTGAGTGAGGTAACCCAATCACAGAAAAACACACATGGTATGCACTCATTGATAAGTGGATATTAGCCCAAATGCTTGAATTACCCTAGATGCACAGAACACATGAACCTCAAGAAGGATAACCAAAATGCGAATGCTTCACTCCTTCTTTAAAAGTGGAACAAGTATACCCTTGGCAGGGAATAGGGAGGCAAAGTTTAGAACAGAGGCAGAAGGAACACCCATTCAGATCCTGCACCACATGTGGCCCATACATATGCAGCCACCAAACTAGATAAGATGGATGAAGCATAGAAGTGCAGACCAACAGGAACCGGATGTAGATTTCTCCTGAGAGACACACCCAGAATACAGCAAATACATAGGCGAATGCCAGAAGCAAACTATTGAAATGAGAACGGGACCCCCATTGAAGGAATCAATAAAAGACTGGAAGAACTTGAAGGTGCTCGAGATCCCATATGAACAACTCTGAAATCCAACTAGAGCTTCCAGGGACTAAGCCACTACCCAAAGACTATACATGGACTGACCCTGGGCTCCAACCTCATAGGTAGCAATGAATAGCCTAGTAAGAGCACCAGTGGAAGGGGAATCCCTTGGTCTTGCCATGACTGAACCCCCAGTGATGTGATTGTTGGAGGTAGACTGGTAATGGGGGGAGGAAGCCCATAGAGAAGGGGAGGCGGAGGGGTTAGGGGAATGTTGGCCTGGAAACCGGGAAGGGGAAAAACAATCAAAATGTAAATAAGAAATACTCCAGACCCAGTGAGAGAGAGACCCAACCGCCTGGTCAGGTGGGCACTCCTGAGGCTGCAGAGCAGAAGAGACCACCAAAACTGCTCACCCCTGCCCACATCCCTGGCCCAAGAGGAAACTGTATAAGGCCTCTGGGCTCCCGTGGGGGAGGGCCCAGGAGCGGCAGGACCCCTGCCGGAGACACCGCCGGACCCTGAAGGAAACAGACCGGATAAACAGTTCTCTGCACCCAAATCCCGTGGGAGGGAGAGCTAAACCTTCAGAGAGGCAGACAGGCCTGGGAAACCAGAAGAGACTGCTCCCTGCACACACATCTCGGACGCCAGAGGAAAAAGCCAAAGACCATCTGGAACCCTGGTGCACTGAAGCTCCCGGAAGGGGCGGCACAGGTCTTCCTGGTTGCTGCCCCTGCAGAGAGCCCCTGGACAGCACCCCACGAGCAAACCTGAGCCTCGGGACCACAGGTAAGACCAAATTTTCTGCTGCAAGAAAGCTGCCTGGTGAACTCAAGACACAGGCCCACAGGAACAGCTGAAGACCTGTAGAGAGGAAAAACTACACGCCCGAAAGCAGAACACTCTGTCCCCATAACTGACTGAAAGAGAGGAAAACAGGTCTACAGCACTCCTGACACACAGGCTTATAGGACAGTCTAGCCACTGTCAGAAATAGCAGAACAAAGTAACACTAGAGATAATCTGATGGTGAGAGGCAAGCGCAGGAACCCAAGCAACAGAAACCAAGACTACATGCCATCATCGGAGCCCAATTCTCCCACCAAAACAAACATGGAATATCCAAACACACCAGAAAAGCAAGATCTAGTTTCAAAATCATATTTGATCATGATGCTGGAGGACTTCAGGAAAGACCTGAACACACTTAGGAAACACAGGAAAACATTAATAAACAAGTAAAAGCCTACAGAGAGGAATCGCAAAAATCCCTGAAAGAATTCCAGGAAAACACAATCAAACAGTTGAAGGAATTAAAAATGGAAATAGAAGCAATCAAGAAAGAACACATGGAAACAACCCTGGATATAGAAAACCAAAAGAAGAGACAAGGAGCTGTAGATACAAGCTTCACCAACAGAATACAAGAGATGGAAGAGAGAATCTCAGGAGCAGAAGATTCCATAGAAATCATTGACTCAACTGTCAAAGATAATGTAAAGCGGAAAAAGCTACTGGTCCAAAACATACAGGAAATCCAGGACTCAATGAGAAGATCAAACCTAAGGATAATAGGTATAGAAGAGAGTGAAGACTCCCAGCTCAAAGGACCAGTAAATATCTTCAACAAAATCATAGAAGAAAACTTCCCTAACCTAAAAAAAGAGATACCCATAGACATACAGGAAGCCTACAGAACTCCAAATAGATTGGACCAGAAAAGAAACACCTCCCGTCACATAATTGTCAAAACACCAAACGCACAAAATAAAGAAAGAATATTAAAAGCAGTAAGGGAAAAAGGTCAAGTAACATATAAAGGGAGACCTATCAGAATCACACCAGACTTCTCGCCAGAAACTATGAAGGCCAGAAGATCCTGGACTGATGTTATACAGACCCTAAGAGAACACAAATGCCAGCCCAGATTACTGTATCCAGCAAAACTCTCAATTAACATTGATGGAGAAACCAAGATATTCCATGACAAAACCAAATTTACACAATATCTTTCTACAAATCCAGCACTACAAAGGATAATAAATGGTAAAGCCCAACATAAGGAGGCAAGCTATACCCTAGAAGAAGCAAGAAACCAATCGTCTTGGCAACAAAACAAAGAGAATGAAAGCACACAAACATAACCTCACATCAAATATTAATATAACGGGAAGCAATAATCACTATTCCTTAATATCTCTGAATATCAATGGCCTCAACTCCCCAATAAAAAGACATAGATTAACAAACTGGATACGCAACGAGGACCCTGCATTCTGCTGCCTACAGGAAACACACCTCAGAGACAAAGACAGACACTACCTCAGAGTGAAAGGCTGGAAAACAACTTTCCAAGCAAATGGTCAGAAGAAGCAAGCTGGAGTAGCCATTCTAATATCAAATAAAATCAAATTCCAACTAAAAGTCATCAAAAAAGATAAGGAAGGACACTTCATATTCATCAAAGGAAAAATCAACCAAGATGAACTCTCAATCCTAAATATCTATGCCCAAAATACAAGGGCACCTACATATGTAAAAGAAACCTTACTAAAGCTCAAAACACACATTGCACCTCACACAATAATAGTGGGAGATTTCAACACCCCACTCTCATCAATGGACAGATCATGGAAACAGAAATTAAACAGTGATGTAGACAGACTAAGAGAAGTCATGAGCCAAATGGACTTAACGGATATTTATAGAACATTCTATCCTAAAGCAAAAGGATATACCTTCTTCTCAGCTCCTCATGGTACTTTCTCCAAAATTGACCATATAATTGGTCAAAAAACGGGCCTCAACAGGTATAGAAAGATAGAAATAATCCCATGCGTGCTATCGGACCACCACGGCCTAAAACTGGTCTTCAATAACAATAAGGGAAGAATGCCCACATATACGTGGAAATTGAACAATGCTCTACTCAATGATAACCTGGTCAAGGAAGAAATAAAGAAAGAAATTAACAACTTTTTAGAATTTAATGAAAATGAAGATACAACATACTCAAACTTATGGGACACAATGAAAGCTGTGCTAAGAGGAAAACTCATAGCGCTGAGTGCCTGCAGAAAGAAAGAGGAAAGAGCATATGTCAGCAGCTTGACAGCACACCTAAAAGCTCTAGAACAAAAAGAAGCAAATACACCCAGGAGGAGTAGAAGGCAGGAAATAATCAAACTCAGAGCTGAAATCAACCAAGTAGAAACAAAAAGGACCATAGAAAGAATCAACAGAACCAAAAGTTGGTTCTTTGAGAAAATCAACAAGATAGATAAACCCTTAGCCAGACTAACGAGAGGACAAAGAGAGTGTGTCCAAATTAACAAAATCAGAAATGAAAAGGGAGACATAACTACAGATTCGGAGGAAATTCAAAAAATCATCAGATCTTACTATAAAAACCTATATTCAACAAAATTTGAAAATCTTCAGGAAATGGACAATTTCCTAGACAGATACCAGGTATCGAAGTTAAATCAGGAACAGATAAACCAGTTAAACAACCCCATAACTCCTAAGGAAATAGAAGCAGTCATTAAAGGTCTCCCATCCAAAAAGAGCCCAGGTCCAGACGGGTTTAGTGCAGAATTCTATCAAACCTTCATAGAAGACCTCATACCAATATTATCCAAACTATTCCACAAAATTGAAACAGATGGAGCCCTACCGAATTCCTTCTATGAAGCCACAATTACTCTTATACCTAAACCACACAAAGACACAACAAAGAAAGAGAACTTCAGACCAATTTCCCTTATGAATATCGATGCAAAAATACTCAATAAAATTCTGGCAAACCGAATTCAAGAGCACATCAAAACAATCATCCACCATGATCAAGTAGGCTTCATCCCAGGCATGCAGGGATGGTTTAATATACGGAAAACCATCAACGTGATCCATTATATAAACAAACTGAAAGAACAGAACCACATGATCATTTCATTAGATGCTGAGAAAGCATTTGACAAAATTCA
The DNA here is from genome assembly GCF_021556685.1 of Rattus norvegicus. Lineage (NCBI taxonomy): Eukaryota > Metazoa > Chordata > Mammalia > Rodentia > Muridae > Rattus > Rattus norvegicus. The sequence continues at coordinate 103,326,703 of NC_141537.1, read as the reverse complement.
ACACCCCTTCATGATAAAAGTCCTGGAAAGAATAGGAATTCAAGGCCCATACCTAAACATAGTAAAAGCCATATACAGCAAACCAGTTGCTAACATTAAACTAAATGGAGAGAAACTTGAAGCAATCCCACTAAAATCAGGGACTAGACAAGGCTGCCCACTCTCTCCCTACTTATTCAGTATAGTTCTTGAAGTTCTAGCCAGAGCAATCAGACAACAAATGGAGATCAAAGGGATACAGATCGGAAAAGAAGAGGTCAAAATATCACTATTTGCAGATGACATGATAGTATATTTAAGTGATCCCAAAAGTTCCACCAGAGAACTACTAAAGCTGATAAACAACTTCAGCAAAGTGGCTGGGTATAAAATTAACTCAAATAAATCAGTTGCCTTCCTCTATACAAAAGAGAAACAAGCCGAGAAAGAAATTAGGGAAACGACACCCTTCATAATAGACCCAAATAATATAAAGTACCTCGGTGTGAATTTAACCAAGCAAGTAAAAGATCTGTACAATAAGAACTTCAAGACACTGAGGAAAGAAATTGAAGAAGACCTCAGAAGATGGAAAGATCTCCCATGCTCATGGATTGGCAGGATTAATATGGTAAAAATGGCCATTTTACCAAAAGCAATCTACAGATTCAATGCAATCCCCATCAAAATACCAATCCAATTCTTCAAAGAGTTAGACAGAACAATTTGCAAATTCATCTGGAATAACAAAAAACCCAGGATAGCTAAAGCTATCCTCAACAATAAAAGGACTTCAGGGGGAATCACTATCCCTGAACTCAAGCAGTATTACAGAGCAATAGTGATAAAAACTGCATGGTATTGGTACAGAGACAGACAGATAGACCAATGGAATAGAATTGAAGACCCACAAATGAACCCACACACCTATGGTCACTTGATTTTTGACAAAGGAGCCAAAACCATCCAATGGAAAAAAGATAGTATTTTCAGCAAATGGTGCTGGTTCAACTGGAGGGCAACATGTAGAAGAATGCAGATCGATCCATGTTTATCACCCTGTACAAAGCTTAAGTCCAAGTGGATCAAGGACCTCCACATGAAACCAGACACACTCAAACTAATAGAAGAAAAACTAGGGAAGCATCTGGAACACATGGGCACTGGAAAAAATTTCCTGAACAAAACACCAATGGCTTATGCTCTAAGATCAAGAATCGACAAATGGGATCTCATAAAACTGCAAAGCTTCTGTAAGGCAAAGGACACTGTGGTTAGGACAAAACGGCAACCAACAGATTGGGAAAAGATCCTTACCAATCCTACAACAGATAGAGGCCTTATTTCCAAAATATACAAAGAACTCAAGAAGTTAGACCGCAGGGAAACAAACAACCCTATTAAAAAATGGGGTTCAGAGCTAAACAAAGAATTCACAGCTGAGGAATGCCGAATGGCTGAGAAACACCTAAAGAAATGTTCAACATCTTTAGTCATAAGGGAAATGCAAATCAAAACAACCCTGAGATTTCACCTCACACCAGTGCGATTGGCTAAGATCAAAAACTCAGGTGACAGCAGATGCTGGCGAGGTTGTGGAGAAAGAGGAACACTCCTCCATTGTTGGTGGGATTGCAGACTGGTAAAACCATTCTGGAAATCAGTCTGGAGGTTCCTCAGAAAATTGGACATTGAACTGCCTGAGGATCCAGCTATACCTCTCCTGGGCATATACCCAAAAGATGCCTCAACATATAAAAGAGACACGTGCTCCACTATGTTCATCGCAGCCTTATTTATAATAGCCAGAAAATGGAAAGAACCCAGATGCCCATCAACAGAGGAATGGATACAGAAAATGTGGTACATCTACACAATGGAATACTACTCAGCTATCAAAAACAACGAGTTTATGAAATTCGTAGGCAAATGGTTGGAACTGGAAAATATCATCCTGAGTGAACTAACCCAATCACAGAAAGACATACATGGTATGCACTCATTGATAAGTGGCTATTAGCCCAAATGCTTGAATTACCCTAGATCCCTAGAACAAACGAAACTCAAGACGGATGATCAAAATGTGAATGCTTCACTCCTTCTTTAAATGAGGAAAAAGAATACCCTTGGCAGGGAAGGGAGAGGCAAAGATTAAAACAGAGACTGAAGGAACACCCATTCAGAGCCTGTCCCACATTTGGCCCATACATATACAGCCACCCAATTGGACTAGATGGATGAAGCAAAGAAGTGCAGACCGACAGGAGCCGGATGTAGATCGCTCCTGAGAGACACAGCCAGAATACAGCAAATACAGAGGCGAATGCCAGCAGCAAACCACTGAACTGAGAATAGGTCCCCTATTGAAGGAATCAGAGAAAGAACTGGAAGAGCTTGAAGGGGCTCGAGACCCCAAAAGTACAACAATGCCAAGCAACCAGAGCTTCCAGGGACTAAGCCACTACCTAAAGACTATACATGGACTGACCCTGGACTCTGACCCCATAGGTAGCAATGAATATCCTAGTAAGAGCACCAGTGGAAGGGGAAGCCCTGGGTCCTGCTAAGACTGAACCCACAGTGAACTAGTCTAAGGGGGGAGGGCGGCAATGGTGGGAGGGTTGGGAGGGGTACACCCATAAGGAAGGGGAGGGGGGAGGGGGATGTTTGCCCGGAAACCGGGAAAGGGAATAACACTCGAAATGTATATAAGAAATACTCAAGTTAATAAAAAAAAAAATAAAAATAAAAAAAAAATGGGGTTCAGAGCTAAACAAAGAATTCACAGCTGAGGAATGCCGAATGGCTGAGAAACACCTAAAGAAATGTTCAACATCTTTAGTCATAAGGGAAATGCAAATCAAAACAACCCTGAGATTTCACCTCACACCAGTGCGATTGGCTAAGATCAAAAACTCAGGTGACAGCAGATGCTGGCGAGGATGTGGAGAAAGAGGAACACTCCTCCATTGTTGGTGGGATTGCAGACTGGTAAAACCATTCTGGAAATCAGTCTGGAGGTTCCTCAGAAAATTGGACATTGAACTGCCTGATGATCCAGCTATACCTCTCTCGGGCATATACCCAAAAGATGCCTCAACATATAAAAGAGACACGTGCTCCACTATGTTCATCGCAGCCTTATTTATAATAGCCAGAAGCTGGAAAGAACCCAGATGCCCTTCAACAGAGGAATGGATACAGAAAATGTGGTACATCTACACAATGGAATATTACTCAGCTATCAAAAACAACGAGTTTATGAAATTCGTAGGCAAATGGTTGGAACTGGAAAATATCATCCTGAGTGAGCTAACCCAATCACAGAAAGACATACATGGTATGCACTCATTGATAAGTGGCTATTAGCCCAAATGCTTGAATTACCCTAGATCCCTAGAACAAACGAAACTCAAGACGGATGATCAAAATGTGAATGCTTCACTCCTTCTTTAAATGAGGAAAAAGAATACCCTTGGCAGGGAAGGGAGAGGCAAAGATTAAAACAGAGACTGAAGGAACACCCATTCAGAGCCTGCCCCACATGTGGCCCATACATATACAGCCACCCAATTAGACAAGATGGATGAAGCAAAGAAGTGCAGACCGACAGGAGCCGGATGTAGATCGCTCCTGAGAGACACAGCCAGAATACAGCAAATATAGAGGCGAATGCCAGCAGCAAACCACTGAACTGAGAATAGGTCCCCTATTGAAGGAATCAGAGAAAGAACTGGAAGAGCTTGAAGGGGCTCGAGACCCCAAAAGTACAACAATGCCAAGCAACCAGAGCTTCCAGAGACTAAGCCACTACCTAAAGACTATACATGGACTGACCCTGGACTCTGACCCCATAGGTAGCAATGAATATCCTAGTAAGAGCACCAGTGGAAGGGGAAGCCCTGGGTCCTGCTAAGACTGAACCCACAGTGAACTAGTCTATGGGGGGAGGGCGGCAATGGGGGGAGGGTTGGGAGGGGAACACCCATAAGGAAGGGGAGGGGGGAGGGGGATGTTTGCCCGGAAACCGGGAAAGGGAATAACACTCGAAATGTATATAAGAAATACTCAAGTTAATAAAAAAAAAAAAAAAGAAAAAAAAAAAAAAGAAATACTCAAGTTAATACAGATTTTAAAAAAAGCTTTGCAGTTTTATGGGGTCCCATTTGTCGATTCTTTATCTTCCAGCATGAGACATTAGTGTTTTGTTCAGGAAATTTTCGCCTGTGCCCATGTGTTTGAAACTCTTCCCCACTTTTTCTTCTATTAGTTTGAGTATATCTGGATTGATGTGTAGGTCCTTGATCCACTTGGACTTAAGCTTTGTACATGGTGATAAGAATGGATCGATTTGTATTCTTGTACATGCTGACCTTCAGTTGAACCAGCACCATTTGTTGAAAATGCTATATTTCTTCCATTGGATGGTTTTAGCTCCTTTGTCAAAGATCAAATGGCTATGTGTGTGTAGCTTCATTTCTTCAGTTCTGTTCCACTGATCAATCTGCCAGTCTCTGTACCAATACCATACAGTTTTTATGACTATTGCTCTGTAATACTGCTTGAAATCAGGGATGGTGATTCCCCCAGAAGTTCTTTTATTGTTGAGTATAGTTTTCGCTATCTGGTTTTTTTGTTATTCCAAATGAATTTGCAAATTGTTCTTTCTATCTCTATAAAGAATTGAGTTGGAATTTGATGGGGAATGCATAGAATCTGAAGATTACTTTTGGCAAAATGGCCATCTTTACTATATTAATCCTGCCAATCCATGAGCTTGGAAGATCTTCCCATCTTCTGAGAACTTCCTCAATTTCTTTCTTCAGAGATTTGAAGCTCTTGTCATATAGATATTTCACTTGCTTGGTTAAAGTCACACCAAGATATTTTATGTTATTTGGACTATTGTGAAGGTCGTCATTTCCTTAATTTCTTTCTCGGCCTGTTTATCCTTTGAGTAGAGGAATGCTACTGATCGTTTGATTTAATTTTATATCCTGACATTTTGCTGAAGTTGTTTATCCATTTAAGTAGTTCTCTGGTGGAACTTTTGGGGTTGCTGGATGAAGACTACTTGATCATGATGGATGATCGTTTTGATGAGTTTTTGGATTTGGTTTGCAAGAATTTTATAAATATTTTTGCGTCAATATTCATAAGGGAAATTGGTCTGAAGTTTTCTTTCTTTTTGGGTCTTTGTGTGGTTCTGGTATACGAGTAATTTTGGCTTCATAGAAGGAATTTGGTAGTGCTCTGTCTGTTTCAATTTTGTGGAATAGTTTGGACAATATTGGTATGAGGTCTTCTATGAAGGTTTGATAGAATTCTGCACTGAATCCATCTGGAACTGGGCTCTTTTTGGTTGGGAGACTTTTAATGACTGCTTCTATTTCTTTAGGAGTTATTGGGTTGTTTAGATTATTTATTTGTTTCTGGTTTAACTTTGGAACCTGATATCTGTCTAAAAAATTGTACATTTCCTCCTGATTTTATAGTTTTGTTTAATATAGGCTTTTGTAATAGGATCTTATGATTTTTTAAATTTCTTTAGACTCTGTTGTTATGTCTTCCTTTTCTTTTCTGATATTCTTAATTTGGATACACTCTCTGTGACCTCTGGTTAGTCTGGCTAAAAGTTTATCTATCTTGTTGATTTTCTCAAAGAACCAGCTCCTGCTTTTATGGATTCTTTGTATAGTCATTTTCCTTTCAACTTGGTTGATTTCAGTTCTGTGTTTGATTACTTCCTGCCTTCTGCTTCTCTTGGGTTTATTTCTCTTTGTACTAGAACTTTAATGTGTGCTGTTAAGCTTCTAAAAAATTCTTTCGTCTGTTTCACTTTGCAGGTACTTAGAGCTATAAGTTTTTGTCCTAATACCACTTTTGTTGTGTCCCATAAGTTTGGGAATGTTGTATCTTCATTGCCCTTAAATTCTAAGAAGTTTTTAATTTTTTTCTTTATTTCTTCCTTGACCCAGTTGTCATTGCGTAAAGCATTGTACAACTTCCATGTGTATGTGGGCTTTCTGTCATTATTGTTGTTATTGAAGACCAGTTTTAGTGTGTGTTGTTCTGATAGGATTCATGGGACTATTTCTATCTTCCTGTATCAGTTGAGGCCTGTTTTGTGACTGACTACATGGTCAATTTTGGAGAAGGTTCCATGAGTTGCTGAGAGGAAAGCATATCCTTTTGTTTTAAGATGGAATGTTCAATAAATATCTGTTAAATCCATAACTTCGGTTAGTTTCTCTATGTCTCTGTTTAATTTCTGTTTTCATGATCTGTCCAGTGATGAAAGTGGGGTGTTGGAGTCTCCCACTATTGTTGTGTGGTGTGCAATGTGTGCTTTGAGTTTTAGTAAGGTTTCTTTTATGAATGTCGGTGACCTTGCATTTGGAGCATAGATATTTAGGATTGAGAGTTCTTGGTAGATTCTTCCTTTGATGAATATAAAGTGTGCTTTTCTTTTTTAATGACTCTTGGTTGAAAGTCAATTTTATTTTATATTAGAATGGCAACTCCAGGTTGTTTCTTCAGGCCAGTTGCTTGGAAAATTGTTTTCCAACCATTTACTCTGAGGTAGTGTCTGTCTTTGTCACTGAGGTGTGTTTCCTTCATGCAGCAAAATGCTGTGTCCTCTTTCTGTGTCCAGCCTGTTAGTCTATTTCTTTTTATTGGGGAATTGAGTCCATTGATGTTGTGAGATATTAAAGAATAGTGATTGTCTCTTCCTGTTATTTTCGTTGTTAAAGGTGGAATTATGTTTATTTGTCTGTCTTTGGTTTTATTGCAAGGAGATTACATTCTTGCTTTCTGTGCAGTGTAATTCCTCTCCCTGTGTTGGAGTTTTCCATCTATTATCCTTTTTAGGGCTGGATTTGTAGAAAGATATTGCATAAATTTGGTTTTGGCATGGAATATCTTGGCTTCTCCATCTACGTTAATTGAAAATTTTGCTAGATACAGTAACTTGGGCTGGGATTTGTGTTCTCTTAGGGTCTGTATGAATATTTTCCAGGATCTTCTAGCTTTCATAGTCTCTGATGAGAAGTCTGGTGTAATTCTTATAGGTCTGCTGTTATATGTCACTTGACCTTTTTCCCTTACTGCTTTTCATATTCTTTCTTTGTTTTGTGCATTTGCTGTTTTAACTATTATGTGACAGGAGGAATTTCTCTTCTGGTCCAATCTATTATGAGTTCTGTAGGCTTCTTATATATTTATGGGCATCTCTTTCTTTAGGTTAGGGAAACTTTCTTCTATAACTTTGTTGAATATATTTACTGGCCCTTTAAATTGGGAGTCTTCACTTTCTTCTATACCTATTATCCTTATGTTTGAGCTTCTCATTGTGTCCTGGATTTCCTGTATGTTTTGGGCTAGGAGCTTTTTGCATTTTACATTATCTTTGACAGTTGTGTCGATGTTTTCTATGGTATCTTCTGCCCCTGAAATTCTCTCTCCTATCTCTTGTATTTTGTTGGTGATGCTGTGTCTATAGCTCTTCCTTTGTTTTCCTGTATCCAGGGTTGTTTCCCCTAGTGCTTTCTTTATTGTTTCTATTTCCATTTTCAATTCCTTTTCCTGTTTGGTTGTGTTTTCCTGTAATTCTTTCAGTGATTTTTGTGTTTCCTCTCTAAGGGCTTCTACTTGTTTACTTGTTCTTTCCTGCATTTCTACAAGTGAGTTCTTTATGTCTTTCTTAAAGTCCTCCATTATTATAAGAAATTGTGATTTCAAACCTAAATCTTGCTTTTCTGGTCTTTCTGTATATACAGTATTTTCTTTGGTGGGAGAACTGGGCTCTGATTATGCCAAATAGTCTTGTTTCTCTTTATTAGGTTCCTGTGCTTGCCTCTAGCCATTGGTAGGTCACTGGTGTTTGCTTGCCTTGCTGTTTCTGGGAGTGACTTGCCCCTGTTGCAGGCCTCTGTGTCAGCACTCCTGTAGAACTGTTTTCCTGTATGCTTTCAGCCTTTCATGAGAACAGGTTCTCTGCTCTCAGCTGTGGAGGCACTCCTCGAGACTGTTTTCCAGCTCTAAGTGTGTGCAGGAATAAAAGGGTCCAGCCCTTGATTGCTCTTGTAGGTCCTTGCACCCAGCGGGAACTGTTAGCACTATGCAATTGTCTCTTGGGTCAGTATTGTGGGCAGAGGGTATGCCCCTCTGACTTCTCAGGAGTATCCACGCTTCTGAGGTTACAGCTCTCTTCCCAATGGGATTTGGGTGCAGGGAGCATTTTGGTAGGATCAGTTTGGTCCTGTGTGCAGACCAGAACTGTGGGTACTGGTGGCTGTCTGTTCCTATATCCCTGCATCCAGCAACACTGTGCAGTTTCCCATTGGACCAAGGATGTGGGTCGAGGTGTGCAGAGGTCGCAGTCTGTCCTGCGGCCTTGGGATGTTTGCACTCCTGGGTGGTCTTCTTTCTTCCCCACAGAATTTGGGTACAGGGAACTGTGGAATTGTATCAGTTCATTTCTGGGCAGAGCCAAGAGCAGGAAGTGCCCTGACCCAGAGGACTTCTGCCTCTGTGTATCCCGAATCCACCAGGCAGGTCACTTGGTAGCAGAAAAGTGGTACCTCTGCTCTCAGCTGTGGTGATGTTCCTTGAGACTATCTTCCAGCTCTAGGCATGTGCAGGAATCAAAAGGGTCCTACCCCTGCTTGCTCATGTAGGTCTTGCACCCAACAGGCACAGTTAGCACTATGCAATTTCCTATTGGGTCTGGACTGTGGGCAGAGGTTATTCTCCTCTGACTTCTCAGGAGTATCCACACTTCAGCTGCTCCAGCTCTATCCCCCATGGATTTGGGTGCAGGGAGCTCTTTGGTGGGATCAGTTTGGTCCTGGGCGCAGACCAGGGCTGCTGGTACCCACGGCTGTCTGTTCCTATATCCTTCTCTCCAGAGGTACTGTGCAGTTTCCCCTTAGACTAGGGATGTCAGCCAAGGTGTGCAGAGTTGGCAGTCTCGGGATGTCTGCACTCCTGGGTGGTTCACTTTCTTTCCCACCGGAACACTTTCAAATCTCAACAATATCACAATTTTCAAGCAACAGTGCATTTCAAATTGTGAACCTTAGCAAGAGTACAAACAACTGAATCTTATTTAAGCGATAAAGGATATGGCTTCCTCTTCGTTTCCAGAATTTACAGTACTGAGTAGCCTTCACCCCAAATCTATAAATGTCATCAGGATCTAAGTTTATGAGAGGTGTAAACAGGGAACACAGGTAATTGTTAATAAGCAGAATAATCCCTTACCCTACTCCAAAATCAAATGCTGAACTAACAAGTTATTCTGAAGACAGAGCATTGGTACCACTGAGTCGTACTCAGGTTTGAAGTATATAGTATTTCAGTCTACACAGTCAAAAGGAGATAAAAAGTTTTCAGAGTGATTTGTGGCCCCAGAAACAAGGTCAACAGGTATCATATTTTCTCTCCTTTTGTATCCTAAATATATTGTCTGTAAAGTTCATGTGTGTGTATATGTATATGTGTATCTCTGTATGTGTACATTTGTGTATGTATATTCATGTATATATGTGCATATAAGTATGTTTCTAGTGTATATTTCTGAATGCATATGTATGTGTGTATGTATGTGTACAGGTGTGTGTGTGTGTGTGTGTGTGTGTGTGTGTGTGTATGTTTAGGATAGAATGAGGAGACAGTGAGAATGACAGAGATGTGGAGGGGGGAGCGAGAATAGATTAGAAAGAAGATAAATCAATTCGTTGGGGTACATACTGTGATGGCGTGTCTCTGTGCATTCAGTTGTTAATCTTTTAGGCAGAGACCTAAATGCTGCCTGCAGGACTCTTGCATTGACATTTCTATGGATCATTTCTGGGTTTTCTATTTGTCAATATTCATTCTTTACTACCTTCCTAAGGCAATCCAAAATATTATCTAATTGGTTATAACAAAGATCAAACAACAATAGCCAGACATGTGTGGAAGGTGAAACTTCGCAGCAGAGAGAGAGATGCTTGAAGAAGAGACATGTGATAGACTCAGCCATTGAACACAGAGCTGAATCAAATGATCAGATGAAGCAAAGCCAAGCAGATTTAGAGCTGGCCATATAGAGACTTAGTGCAAGGACTAGTCAAGTTAGAGTAGCTGAGAGACTGCCCAGCAAAAAGCCTAAGCTTCAGAATATTAAAAATCCTCTGTATCCATATTCATGTTGCTGGTGGGTCAAAGATAGTCTCAGTATAACCAGAGGAAAAGAAAATGGAAATGGGTAAATTAGTGGATAGTGTAAAATATATGATGTACTTGAAGCCGCTTGGCAAAACACAATAAGCTCCTAGTTGTTCTCTGACCTCCACAAAATGTCATGGCACATATTCATCTACGAGTGTACACAAACACACACACACACACACACACTTTCGCACACACACACTTACATGCATACACCACACATTCACACACATTCACACATATTCACACACATACACAGAAAGAGAGATGAATACATGTGCATAAAGATAACTAATTAAATAAAAGGAATACAAATAGAAGAGTCAGAGAAGGAAAAATGTCAGAAACAGTAAGGAAGTAAGAAACCCCTCTAGGAACTAGAAAATTCAAGAAATAAATTTTTTTCTGTATACTTTCAACCAAAACACAGTTTAACAATATCACTACAACAGCACATAGGTCTTACATTAATATCAGATTTATCAAACTATCAAAAAGATAAATTCCTTTATTCAATCAACAGAGTTTGTGGTAAATTGTTGCAGGAGTAATAGAAAAATAATACTATGGTTTTATTCCGTAGTTTGGTGTATAGAATTTTTATACCAAAAGACACAGGAAGAATTGAAAATATTATTTTTTTTACCATGCTCTGAAAACAGTTTTTTTCAGTTTTTAGGCATGGCAATTCTCAGGCAGAAGAGGGAAGTGTGCACACCAGGGCTGTGTGTGGTGTACACAGCTGTTGAAACTCTCAAGGAGGTTTGTGTAGGAGGCTGAGGCACTGTGGGGAGGAAGGCTGTCATAATGATGCTGACAGTAATAAACAGCCAGGTCTTCAGCCTGCACACCGCTGATGGTCAGAGTGAAGTCTGTCCCAGATCCACTGCCTATGAATCGATCAGGGACCCCAGATTGCCTAGTGGATGCATAGTAGATCAGCAGTTTAGGAGACTGCCCTGGTTTCTGCTGGTACCAGGCCAAGTAGTTCATTTGGCTTCCACTCCAAAAAAGACTCTGACTGGACTTGCAGTTTATAGTGACTGTCTCTCCTGCTGACACAGCCAGGGAGGAGGGAGACTGGGTCATCACAATGTCCCCACAGGTACCTGAAATAATGAAAAGGCAGTGAACAAGCATACATGCACAAACATAGATTATTATAACAGTTGAAGTTTGTCATTTAAATGTCCTTAAAATGTCATAATGTCAGAACATTTTTCTACAAATAATATCACACACTGGCACATATTGCAAATTTCTTTTTACCAAGATGAAAGATTGAAAATATTTTAATACTTGTAAATTTTTACCAGATATCCAGAGTAGCAGGGACATGAGGACCTGGGTCTGTGATTCCATCTTGCTCCCCCTGTCTGTCTGATGCAGTTTACTCACAGTTCAAAGGCCTGATTTTAAATTCTGTGCAGCTGGGCTGCGCTGGAGGAAATCATGCAAAGCAGACAGGAAATAAAATCAAATGCCTGGGTAGTATGTGAGAGAGGCTGGTATCAATCAACGGGAAAAAATTCCATCAGAAAGAGCATAAGAAAAAACAACTGAAAGTGATTGGCTTCCACATCTCCAGCAGAAATATACTGAGGGTTCTAATAGTTTTGGGTTAAATTCCAAGACATATTTAAATCAGGTGACATTTGTAGAAAGTTTAGGAGAGGTATCTTAGGTTGACCACAATATTTGAGAAAATATTGAGAAAACAAGATATTTGAGAAAGTCAGAAGAATACAAGAAAGAAACATAGTAAGAATAATGTCCTATAAAAGAGTAACGGATAGGAAGGGAAAAAGGAAAGTCAAAAATATTGAAGTTAAATTAGTGCAATGTCTCCCATCTCCATATCCACTCTTATAATGTGAAAATGAACAGTGCCTCTGACATCAGTGTTCCAACTTCTTAGATAAACATGGAACAGAGATTCAAGGAGAAGACAAAATTATCTCGGTGGGAATCCTGGGGGACATAACTTAAGCCTAGGATCAGAGAAGCTTTAATCTCAAATTAAAGGCAAATCCAGAAGAAACTAACAATCATCTTTCCCACAATTTCAGGGAATAAAGAGGATTCTTTGTTTGGGAAAATGGCAGAGAATAAAACAATCCAGGTTTCTTTACCTAATCATGCCTGGATACCAGCACTACCAAGAGGTTTTATTTCGCACAGGCATATTTTAGAGAAGTATAGAAATTAATAGGTTTAAAATTGGCTAAATATGTTCTTGCTCACTCTTGACAAATTCTCCAGAAGAGGGCACAGATACCCTAAATCAAGTAATGATTTTACAGAGACCAGAAGTCCACAATATCAGACATTGTTCACATCTAAAGGAAAAAATGTTTCAGTGTGAAGGAAAATCAATAGCCGTAGCAGACATGAAAGAACCACCTGAATTCAGGTTAGTGAATTATGAGAGTGTGTATAATATGAATTATAAATACAGCATTAAGGGTAAAGTGTAAGAAACATAAAAGTAAACAAAATATCATGACAATGAGTGACATTCATATCTATATCCCAGAACTGGAGAGACAGAAGCAGATCGAGGAGAATACTGCCAGTTTTGGGTACATAAATTCTACGCCAGGCTAATGTTTGACTGCAGACAAGATTTCCAGATGTATATCATTAATCAACTGACTACAAGACATCTCATGGTATTTGATATCCAAAGTGAATTATTCGGGTGATATTAATGTACTAACATTAAGGCAGAATATTATGGAAATTACACATATATTTAATCAATATGCTTTTTTCTTGGATTTTTATATTAAACCTATCATTTTATACAGCGACATTTTTCAGCAACATTTTATACAGGTATAAAACATTAAAAGATTTGTGACAAGCATGTTCAGATCCCCTTTATGAACTGCTAGCATACCAACATAAACGAGAGATGATTGGTGGATTAAGAGAGCTCCCAGTCTCTGGTATTTGCAGGCCTGGTTGTCCCTGGGGACAACACTCCTCCTGGGATACAGGCAGAGCTGGCAGCCACTGATGGCATCAGGCCTCTGGGTATTGCTGGTTGCAGCAGGCTCCTAGGGGAAGCAAAACTGGTAGTCACTGATGGCTGCAGCCTTGAGGGTTGCCAGTGGAGGTGTGGATCAGAAGATGGAACACAGAGGATGGGCAGACCACCCAGCTGCTGGGCTTGCTGCAGAAGAGGGCAGGCCCTGAGTAGCAGCAGGACTCCAGGGAAGCAGGCAGAACTGCCTCAGGACATGAAGTGTAGACAGTATAGGGGGAGGAGCTCACTGCTGGGTTTTTCTGCAGGGCCAACATCCAGGAATTATGTTAGTGATCTCACCTGGTGGTCCCTGATTGCTGCAGGCCTCCAGGGTTGCAGGTTTCTGTGTGGACCTGAAGATGATGCACAGCAGGTAAAGTGCAGACCTCACAGCCACTGGGCCTGCTAGAGGACCCAGCAGGCAGGGGATGGGGAGGAAATTAGGGGGTGGAGGGGAGCCTAACATAACTGTCCTCTGAGAGGCTTCTCTCAGCAGCTGGCCAAAACAGATTAAGAGACCAACAACCAAAATTAGACAGCGTTCAAGCAATTTTATGAAAGAGTTGGGGAAGGATTGATGGAAGCATACGGAATGACCACTACATAAGACAAATAGAATCAACTAACCTTGGCCACTTGGGGGTCTCACAGAGACTGAACAGCCAACCCAAGAACATTCAGGGGCTGAACCTATACCCTTCCCACGCACCTCTGCATATATGTAGCAGAAGTGAAGGTTTGTATTCCTGTGAGTCCCCCAACAACTGGAGCAACTTCTCCCTGACTCTGGTGCCTGATTCTGGACCCTGTTTCAGTAACTGGGCTGCATTGTCTGAACTTGGTGAGAGAGTATGTGCTAGTCTTGCAGTGACTTGATGCACACCAACCATACTGGGTTGGTGCCCAAGGTCTAGTGGGGTGACGTCCCCCTTCTCAGAGGAGAACAGGAGGAGTATGTGGGGAAAGAGGCTGTGTAAGGAGGACACTCTGAGGAGAGAAGGGCTGCCATTAAGATGTAAATTGAATCAACTACCTTATTAATTAATTAACAAAATAGTTTTCTGTCTCAAATTGAAAAAAATATACCAGACAAGTAATTATCCCCACCAGTGTCTAACAGGTTGTCATGTGATCTCAATCCTCACTAAATTTTATTCTTTGCTTTGTAACAGGTGCAGTGAGCTCAGATTATGTGCTGATGTCATTTACTGCTGCTCATTCAGATTGGACACATAGAGAGACAGGGGTCTGACAAATATAAAGACTCCTGCAGTTAAGTATGGGCTTCTCACAGTAGGTAAGGGGAGATCACAGGGACTTGGAAGATAAAATTTCCATGATGTTTTGTGATTATATATCCAAAAAGGCTGACAGTCCTTAGTTACAGCTTTTTACAGAAATTTGGTTTCTACATTTCCCAGTTCATTCGATTCCTTGGGTTATGGTTTAAAGTGCACTACAAACCAGCTGAGTCAAAATAACACAGAAGAATTTCCTCCTACCTTTGGAGACAGGAAGTCTGAAGATGATGACTTGAGCTCCTGGGACACAGCAGCCTTTTCCATTCATCCACCATGCCTAGAAGCCTAGGGAAAGTCAGTCTGAGATGCAAAATATTCTGAAACAGTCCAAGGCTGAACTTGGATTTACTGTTGAGTTACACATCTTTTACTCTCTGGATGAATGGTTTTGGCTACCCAGTATCAGTGACAGGCAATAGTAGACATGGGAGGATTTTCTACATTCAGATAAAATATTAATAAAGTACTATTTTTGGTAAGATGTACAAGGAAGGATACCCTTAGAATTGCAACACTTAAAATGCTTTAACAGGTAAATTTCCAGGGGTTCAGGGCAGCCTGGACTATAAAGCACATTCTAACCTAGCAGAGATAGGTTAGTCATTGTTCAACTGGGCACTTAACAGGAATCTTGGCTGTTCCAGTGACAGTGGGTATAGAACAGTGTTTACTCTTACCACTACCCGTCTGATGTCACAAGCTGATACTGTGAACACTGCTTGGAGTCTCCTGTGCCTTAGCCTTCAGAGTTCCACCTGACAGCAAGTGTGTGAATCAGTAGCTTTTCTCTCTACACAGTCTGCTATCCAAACACTTTCCTCTTTGTCTGAAAATCAGTGAGCCTTACCTAGTCAACTAGACTTGAGAGCCCGGGAGAGCTTTTACGAGGTATCATGTTCTTTAACCTTTGCATAAAGTTTTCATAATTATTTTCTACTACTTTTGCCTATCTTGAAAGCATGATTTTAAAGGTTACTTGACATAAAGTATTCCAATTTTTTGTCTGTGTTCATTTTCAGAACAAGTAGTTTGGATACTATTTAAGAATATTCTAAGAAATACTCAAGTTAATAAAAAATAAAATAAAATAAATAAAAAAGAATATTCATTTCCTATTAATCATCCCTTTCTTCAAATAGACAGTCACTAAATTCCAATAATAATATCATTTTCTTTATTGAACATTAACTAGCAATGAATGCTACAGAGCCACAAAAATCATTTGTGCCTGAGTTCTTTTGTAAAAGAACAAGTACTTTGATGATCTGGATGAGTTATGTTATGTAAAAGTACAGCTGAGTTATGCAGGAACTTGTATATCAAATGTTTGATACTGAGTAAGTAATCAATGGAACTGTAGCACATTCATCTGTTTATATCCTAAAGTTTCCATGTAATTAGGACATGGACAGAACACACAAAGTAGCAACAGAGCCTCAGAGGGCACTTACCTACCAACTCTGCTCCCTATTTCTGGTCCTTGCTGAAAAATTAACTACATTGACATATACACATTATGCATAGTGGTCAGTTTCATAAAAGCATCTCCCTTTAACATTACTGTATATAAACCATATTTATACCCTGTCCTGATTAGTTTTTAATGTCCAATTTGCACAAGTCAGAGTCATCTGAATGGGACAAACCTGAATTGAAAAAATGCCTCCATAATTCAGGGATGTGGGCAAGTTTGTAGGGCATTTTCCTAATTACTGACTTATGAGGGGAGGATCCAGTCTATTGTGGGTGGGGCTACCCTTGGTCTGACCTGATTTCTATATCAAATAGAACTCAGAAATGTCTGAGGGGACAAGCATGTAAGCAGCTCTCCTCCATGGCTTCTGGTCAGCTCCTGCCTCTGGATTCTTGTCCTATTTGTGTTCCTGCTTGAACCTTCCTCAGTGATTGACTATTACCTGGACTGTTAAACATAGAATTGTAAGGCTAATACATTTTTCGATTCTTTTAAATTGATTGTGGTCTTAATATTACATTGTAACTATAGTAATCCTAACTAAGACACATCCCTTACCCTCTCAGTGTCTCCATAATTCCTTTCCAACAATTTTTTGTTCTTCTCGTAGTATCCTTGCTACACACCCACCACGACTGTGATTATATTTATATAATTGAGTTTAAAATTCTATGATTTATAAATGAGAGGGTATGTGTGATATTTTTTTCTAAGCTATTTGTCCAACCCTGTCGCTTCTTCTTGCATTGCATGTCAATCCGAACTTGATCTTAACAACTGAGCTGACTCTCTGAACTCAAATACTGCTCTCTCTCTCTCTCTCTCTCTCTCTCTCTCTCTCTCCTCTCTCTCTCCTCTCTCTCTCCTTCTCTCTCTCTTTCATTCTACCTTTCTTCCATCTTTCTTTTCTTCCTTTTTTCCTTCCTTCCTTTCTTTTTAAAAATATTTCTGCCTTTTACATTCATTCATTTTCTCCTCTCCCCATTTTCCCTTCCCTCACAAATCCCAAATTTCCTCTTTTTCTCCATCCTCTGCTTTCATTCATTCCTCTTGCCTTCCTTTCTCCTTCTCTCTTTCCTTTCTTCTTTTTCACTTCCCCTGTTTTGTTCTGTTGTTGGCCAGAATATTTATTATTTCCTCATGATTGAATCAGAAGTAGTTCTTGTATTATTTCTGGGAAACTCCCCTGCTATAAATTTCTTTGAGATTAATGGAAGCCTGTCATGACAGTATCTAGAGACTCTAAGTTGGTTCTTGTTGACATGTTTCCCAGTGATTGCCTACTGTCTTTGATGGTATTTTTGGCTGTTGATTTCACCTGGATACTATCACAAACTTTTGTCCAGGTAATTTACTTGATTATTTGATGAGTATTTTGCATAAGTCCATAGAGACCAGAGCAGCTGCCTATGATTTATAAATCAGGCCTTTGCAGTGAGATCTGAAATGCATCAGACTATCGTGGGCATCAAGATGGAATCACAGACTCAGGTCTTCATGTCTGTACATCTCTGGTTGCCTGGTGGGATATTTAAAAGTATTATAATTTCTTAAAAGTGATTCATTTGTAGAGAAGTATCTATTTCCTATAGGAAGCCAATACTATCCAGACAATTTCATTAGAAAAGACATTTTGGATTCCAGTGTTTGTATCAGGAACTAACTACTCATTATCTATTTCTGATTTAAGATGCCAATGGGAGCATTGTGATGACCAAGTCTCCCAAATCCATGTCCACACTAGGAGGAGACGTGGTCACCATGAGCTGCACAGGCAGTCAGAATGTGGGTAGTTATGTATCCTGGAACCAACAGAAACCAGGGCACTATCCTAAACTGCTTATACCCTGGGCATCCATTCGGTACACTGGGGTCCTGGTTGCTTCATAGGCAGTGGATCTGGGATCACCATCAGCAGTGCACAGGCTGAAGACCTGGCAGTTTATTATTGTCAGCAGCATTATGATACTCCTCTCACAGTTCTTCAGCCTCCTACACAAACCTCCTTGAGAACCTCACCAGATGCCTGTACCACACAGAGCCCTGGTCTGCACACTGCCCGCTTCCGCCTGGGAGCTGCTATGCCTGCCTGATACAAAGTTTGGTTGAAAATTTATGAACAGAAGATCTTTTTGATCCTTTGAATTGGAAGGTCTTTATGATAAAAGGAAAAAGACATTTATGTTTGTTTAATTTTAATTGAATTATGCATATTGAGCATAATAAATTTATTATTTTATATTCTGGAGTGCAAAGTTGCAGCATGAATCTCCATAGGCTAATTAAGAATCTGGCTACCTCTAGTCTCACTGGAGGATACTGAAGAGAATGAGGCTTTTGCTTTTCTCAGCTATGGGAAATCTTCCTTAACCTTGAAACCCCTGGCAATATGCCTCCATTTCTCTTTTTGGCTAACTTTATTTGTTTGCACATGCATTTTGATTTCCATAAAAATATAAATATTATATCATACAATTTGACAATCTTCATTTTTCCCTTGTTTCTCATTTATGACACACACTATCCCTCCAAATAATGTCCTTCCAAGCCCTAAGCTTCCACGTATTTTCATGTGATAAATACAGGTGCCCACTCACATTCATACATACATGCCCACTAACATTCACACACACTTACACATTCAAATACACAGAGTTTTAAGCCTATAAAAATCTAGGACATAAATATCAGAGACAACATGAGGTTTAACTTTATAACCAACGTATCTGATCTATGCTTCTTATTCCTATTTCACCTGCCTCTGCTGATTTCTCATCTACTTTCCAAATGTGGAGGCTGTGATACCTCATTCTACACTATACTATACTAATGATAAACATGATTTTGTATCATGAAAATTGAGTTTGTTTTTTGTCTTATAATAAGTAAGTTTTTTGGGATAGGTTGAGGGAAATATTTTTTACTTCAATAAAACAATATGTTAATCAACCTCAAACTTGTATTTAATTGAAAATTTACCTTTTCTTGCAATTCACTTTTGAGACAAAGTATCATTTGTGAAATCTCAGGGTTGTTTTGATTTTCATTTCTCTGATGACTAAATTGTGGAGCAGAGACTGAAGAAAATGCCATCCAGAGACTGTGAAACCTGAGGATCCATCCTACATATAGGTAACAAACCCGGACACTCTTGTTTCTGCCAAGAACTGCTTAATGACAGGAGTCTGTTATAGCTGTCTCCTGAGAGGCTCTGCCAGAACCTGACAAATACAGAGGCAGATGCTCCCAGCTAACCCTTTGACTGAGCACAGTTCCTCAACGGAGGATTTAGAGAAAGGATTGAAGGAGCTGAAGGAGTTTGCATTCCCATAGCAAGAACAACAATATCAACCCATCAGAAACCTCAGATCTCCTACAGATTAAACCACCAACCAAAGAGTACACAAGGAGTGACCCATGCTCCAGCTGCTTATGCACCAGAGGCTGGACTTTTTCAGTCATCAATGATAGGAGAAGTCTTTGTTCCTTTGAAGGCTCGATGCCCAAAGTAGGAGAATGCCAGGGGAGGGAGGCAGGATTAGGTGGCTTCCTCATAGAAGCAGAGGTGAGAAGGATAACACTTGAAAGTTAAGGAAATAAAATATCTAATGAAAAACAACCATCATTAAATGTAAGTTGAGAAAAATTAAAGCTTATCTGTGGTGCACAACATGTGTCAGTCCCAATGAGTAATTTGCTTCTAATGTAGCTGAAAAGGTAATTTATGAGGCATTAACAATGTTGCTTATGGAGATTGGCAAAATGACATCTACTGCCACTGGATGGTATCCTGCCCTTCTACCAGAAGAGTTTTTCTTCACAGTTTTAAGGCAAACTAGTTTGAAAAAGTTTAAGAAGAAAGCTGACAATTTCTTTTGTTAGAGAAGAGTGCAGAATTGTCTCTGCATTTAGAGAGTTTGCATTTAGAGAAGTTCCTGGAAAGTAAAAAGGGCAAATGGGAGGAGAAAAAATTTCATGCTTGGTTAATAAGACCAGGAATGTTCCACATGATGAAAGCCCGAAGTAAACTGGGCCGGAAAGTCAACTGCCACCTACTCTGCATCTAGGGGCTGGAAAGAACAGGGAATGGTATGGGTACAACAGGCTAAGGTTGCAGCCAAGCACACCACCAGAGAATTGGCTTTGGTTTACACTGGCACCTTCAGCCTTCCCAGTCCTTGTATAGCATAAACCTGCTAGCAATTGTGGGCAACATACAATGAATTAACCTGGTAACTGAGAGAAATAAAGCTAATATTCCTACATCATCAAAGACATGTTAAAAAACTGGGCTGCACAGGATAGGGTTATCTCACAAGTTTGCAAGGGGTTTGTGTCAGCTATCCTAGAAGCTGGACAGCAATTACAATGGTTGAGCAATTAAATGGTGAAAGCATGATGCTACAAAATTTAACACAACATAGTATAGCAAGGGAAACAAATGTTACTAAAGGAAACAAAGAGAATGGCCTATTAGCTTGAGGCTATGCAGCAAACAATATGAGTGGTTTTTCTTTTGTCAGTCAGAAGGTACTGAAAAGGAAGAAAATAAAATTAGGTATTTCTCATGTTATAACTGTTATAGAAAAAGTGCAGCTTAGGATCTGGCTACAGATACCCCATTTCATTATTCCCAAAAGTTGAATGTTACAAGTTGACCACTGGTATATATGGTCCCTTAACTTCAGGGACAGTGGGAATAATATTTGCAAGAAGTGGATTAACTTCTCAAGAATTTATCGTGTGTGCAGGTATAGTAGATATGGATACCAAGTAGGAAATAAAAATTATGGGATATGTGAAAAAGGAAATAAACATTGATGAAGGGGATATAATTTCTCAACTGTTGTTGTTTCCTTACATTAAGGGCAAGGTTGATTCAGTAGAAAGGATACTGGCTTTTGGAAGTACTGGAAACCTTGTGTTCTGTCAAACAATGGTTAGTGATCAGAGACCCGAATTGAAACTACAAAGGAATGGTGTTGACATAGGAGGTTTGGTTGATACAGGAGTTGATGTTAGTATATATTCCCAAATGTACTAGAATCCAGATTGGCGACTTCAAACAGTATACACACAATTTATAGAAAGTGTTATGTTATCACAAATAAGATGATGTGTCCAGTGGATTACCGGTGTGGGATCAGAAGGGCAAACAGGGAATTTGAGACCTTATTTGGCTGACATACCCATCAATTTATGGGGAAGGAATCTTTTACAATGATAGGATACTTAAATTAATATTCATGCAAATCTGGAAAAAGCAAATGAAGAAATTAGAGGTGATATGGTAGATGCTCCCAGGAAAGGTATTGATACAGGTGTTAGAGAACCATTGCAAGTTGTGCTCATGACTAGAAAACAGGACATCACAGGAATTGAGTTTCCAAATTTATAAAAGAGGCCACTGCTAATATACCAACAGCCTTACCTGGCCCAAATGGTTATAAAACCAGCCTCTCTGTTGAGAGCAGTGGTCCATAAGAAAACAAAAATTGCAGGCACTAGGACAACTGGTGTAAGAGCAGCTGGATGCTCAATATATAGAAGAGTCTACCAACTCTTGGAATTTCATTGTTTGATGTAAAAAAAGAAATCAGGTAAATGGAGGATGACAATGGTTTTAAGACCAGTTAATAAGGTAATTCAACCAATGGGTCCTTTACAGCTTGGGCTTCCTTTACTATCTTTGTTACCAAGACTTATAATAATAATTGACTTCAAAGACTGTTTTTTAATACCCTTGCATGAGAAATATAGAGAAAGCATTGCTTTCTCAGTACCTGCTTTGAATAAAGCACCCCTTAAAGAGATACCAGTGCAAGGTACTTCCTCAGGGAAGATAAAATGTTCCAACTATGTCAACATTTTATGCAACAACCCTTAGAAATTATTCATATGCAATTTCCTCAATTTGTTCTTTATCGCTATAAGAAAGAAATTCTGTAGGCTGATTCTGCCAGAGATGATTTAGAGAATATATTTAATGTAACACAAAGAATTCTTCCATGCTTGAGGGTATAGAAGAATAAGAGATTCGCTCAGTTATTTGGTTTATAAAATCAGTCAACAAAAATTTGTTTACAAAAGGTACCGATCCATAGTGAAAAATTGCAAACTCTTAATGATTTTCAAAAGTAAATGGGAATCCTACACTGGGAGCTGATCTTATGCCACAGTTCTCAGTACCCAGATCCTGCTGGGAGAGATCTGTATTCTCAAGAGGGCTGAGAATCCTGAGAACACAGATGAGACCTCCATTTCTGTTCACTTTCCTGGCCCAAGAGGAACGGGCCTGGAGCACTCAGGACACAGGAACCAAGGACAGGTCTGGGACAGGATCTTTCTGGTTTCTGCCTGCACCCTGAACTGACCCCATGCCACAACTCTCTGTTCCCAGATCCTGTTGGGAGAAATCTGGAGTCACAGAAGTGCTGACAATCCTGAGAGCATAGGTGAGACATCACTTCTGATCACATTCCTGACCCAAGAGGAATCTGTGTGCAGCCCTAAAAACACAGGAACTGAGGAACAGTGTGCGATATGATCCTTCTGGTTTCTGTCTGTGCCCAGAGCTGACCCTGTGCTCCAGCTCTCCCTATGCACATCTCCCAGGGAGAGAGCTGGTATCTCAGTAGTGCTGACACACTGGATTACAGGAGGGTTAAGTCAGTGTCTGAGACAGTAAGACCAGCTAATACCAGGGATGCAACGACGCGGAGAGGCAAAGGCAAGAATCCAAGCAACAGAAACCAAGGCCATTTGGCGTCATCAGAACCCTCTTCTCCTACCACAGCAAGCCCTGGATACCTGAACACACATGAAAAGCAAAATTTAAATTTAAAATCCCAACTCATGGCGATGATACAGGACTTTAAGAAAGACATCAATAACTCTCTTAAAGAAATGCAGGACAACACAGGTAAACAAGTAGAAGCCCTAAAAGAGGAAACATAATAATTCCTTAGAGAATCACAGGAAACACAACCAAACAGGTGAAGGGAGTGAACAAAACCATCCAGGATCTAAAAATGGAAATAGAAACAACAATGAAATCAGAAAGGAAGTTAAACCTGGAGATAGAAAACCTAGGAATGACATTGGGATTCATAGATGAAACCATCACCAACAGAATACATGAGATAGAAGAGAGAATCTCAGGGGCAGGAGATACCACAGAAAATCTGATGCAATAGTCAAAGAAAATACAAAATGCAGAAAGCTCCTAACCCAAAACATCCAAGAAATCGAGGACACAATGATAATACCCAACCTAAATGATAGGTATAGAAGAGAGTGATGATTCTCAACTTAAAGGCCAATAATCTTCAACAAATTTTAGAAGAAAACTTCCCTGACATAAAGAAAGAGATGCCCATGAACATACAATAGGCCTGTAGAACTCCAAATAGATTGGAACAGAAAAGAAATTCCTCCTGTCACATAATAGTCAAAATACCAAATGCATAAAACAAAGAAAGAATATTAAAAGTAGTAAGGGAAAAATGTCTGGTAACATATAAAGACAGACCTATCAGAATTAAACCCGACTTCTCACCAGAGACTATGAAAGACAGAAGAACCTGGGCAGATATCATTAGAGCCTATGAGAACAGAAATGCCAGCCCACGATCCTATATCCAGCAGAATTCTCAATTACCATAGATGGGAAAAGCAAGATATTCTATTACAAAGAATAATCCATGAAAATCTCCAACATACGGAGGGAAACTACACCAAAGAACAAGCAAGAAAGTAATCAAATTTCAACTAACGTAAAAGAATAGGGTGACACAAACATGATTTCACCTCTAATCTTGTAAGCAAGCATAGATTAGCCTGGTCTAGAATAAATGTACCCAAGCTAGTCTTTAATCTTAAGGATCTCCTGCTTCTGTGTCTCCAATTCTGGGATACAGGTATGAATCTCACTCTTTATCTTAATTTACTTAATTTCCTTAACTTAATTTCCTTTTCGGTTTCTTTACTTTGCCTATAAAGCTGTATTTATAATTCATCTCACAGAATATCATAGTTCACTAACCTGAATTCAGGTGGTTCTTTTACTGCTACTGATTTTCCTTCATACTCAAACATTTTTTCCTTTACATGTGAACAATCTCTGATGTTGTAGATTCCAGGTTTTTGTAAAATCATTACTTGATTTAGGATGGCTCTGACCCCTTCTGGAGGATTTTAGAAGAGTGAGCAAGACCATATTTAGGCAGTTTTAATCCTGCTAATTTCTAGACTTCTCTAGAATTCACCTTTATGGAATGAAACATTTTGGTAGTGTTGGTCTCCAGGCATGATGAGCTGAAGACACGAAGCTTGTTTTACTCTTTGTCATTTTTCCAAATTGAGAACCCTTTTTAAGATCCTTGAAGTTGTGGGAAACATGATTGTTAGATTCTGTTTTATTTGCTTTACTTTGAATTTAAAGCTTCTCTGATTCTAGGTTTAAGCTACTGACCCCCAGGATATCCACACATATAATATGGTATTCTATTTGCATCTCTGTCCATTGCTTATCTTGGAAGTTGTGGTCCAAATGCCTGAGGCACTGTTCATTTTGTCATTATAAGAATGGATGTGGAGATGGGAGACAGCGAACAAATTGTCTTCAATTGTTTTTTTACTTTCATCCATGCCATTACTGTCTTTTATTGATCATTTTTTCTTACTTTGTTTGTTTCTTGTTTTCTAGAGTCATCAATCTGAGATAGATCTCTTAAAGTATTTCCAAAAGTCACCTGATTTAAATATGCCTTAGATTTTTAACACAAACATATTAGATCCCATAGGAGACTTCTGTTGGAGATGAAAATTCATTCACTTTCAGTGTTCTCTTAAGCTCTCTTTGATGGCATTTTTGCCTGTTGATTGACACCAGACACTCACACTTACACCCACACTGCCCGGGCATCTGTTTTGTATTTCCTGTCTGCTTTGCATGGTTTGCTCCAGCCCAGTCCAGATGCTCAGAATTTATAAACCAGGGCTTTTTACTGTGACTAAACTGCAGTAGACAGGCAGGAGGAGCAAGATGGAATCACAAACTCAGGCCCTCATATCCCTGCTGCTCTGGGTATATGGTAAAAAAATTAAAAGTATTAAAATCTTTTCAAACTTTTATCTTTGTAATAAGAAATTTACAATGTATGCCAGTGTGTTATATTTCTTACATAATAATTTTGTGACATTTTGACATTATAAAGACATTTAAATGACAAATTTCAACTGTTATTATAATCTACATTTGTGTATGTATGCATTTTGACTGCCTATTCATTATTTCAGGTACCTGTGGGGACATTGTGATGACCCAGTCTCCATCTTCCCTGGCTGTGTCAGCAGGAGAGACAGTCACTTTAAACTGCAAGTCCAGTCAGAGTCTTTTATCCAGTGCAAACCAAAAGAACTACTTGGCCTGGTACCAGCAGAAACCAGGGCAGTCTCCTAAACTGCTGATCTCCTGGGCATCCACTAGGCAATCAGGGGTCCCTGATCGCTTCATAGGCAGTGGAACTAGGGCAGACTTCACTCTGACCATCAGCAGTGTGCAGGCTGAAGACCTGGCAGATTATTACTGCCAGCAGTATTACAGCTCTCCTCCCACAGTACTTCAGCCTCCTACATTAACCTCCTAGATGGTTTCAGCAGCTGTGTACATCATACACAGCCCTGGCATACACAGTTCCCCCTTCTGCCTGAGAGCTTGCATGCTGTCACTAAAATGTAGTGTGTTTACTTCCTCTTCTGTCTTTTGGTATAAAATTCTGTACACCAAAATGGAGAATAAAACCATAGTATTATTTTTCTATTCTTCAACAATTTACCACAAACTCTGTTGATTGAATACGAGGTATTTATCTTTTTATAGTTCTTTAAATCTGGTATCTAATGTAAGACCTATGGGCTGATGTGGTGATATTGGTAAACTGTGTTTTATTTAGGAGTATATAGAAAAATTTGCTTCTTGCTTTTTCTAGTTCCAAGAGGATTTTCTTACTTCCTTAATGCTATCCATTTTTCTCACTTGTTTTCCTTTTATTCATATTCCTTTTATTTAATTAGTTATCTTTATACACGTGTGTTAATCTCTCTCCCTCTGTGTATGTGTGTGCATATATGTGTGTACATATGTAGATGAGTATGCCCCATGCAGTTTTCAGAGATCAGAGAACAATTAGGAGTTGATATTTTTTGCCAAGTGGCTTCTGGGGTCTTCGGTTTGACACTAGGCTTGGTGGCAAGTAGTTTTGCCCTTTGTGCAAAGTTGCTGCTTCTTAAAATTCTTTATGGATATGTCCTCATTTTACAGAAGTTTCACAACAGAATGTCTTTTAAGTATATCATATATTTTACCATGTCCACTAAATCTCCCCATTTCCTTTTCCTCTTGTAACAATGAGACTCTTTTTGACCCACCAGCAACATGAGTATGGATGCAGGGTTTTTAATATCTTGAAGCTTAGCCCTTTTGCTGGGCAGTCTCTTAGATACTCTAAATTGATTAACCCAGGCACTAAGTCTCTCTATATGGCCAGCTCTAACTGGGCATGACTTTGGCTTGTCTGTTTATTTGGTTCACCTCTGTGTTCATTGGCTGAATCTAGCACTTGTCTCTTCTTCCAGCATCCCTCTCTCTGCTGCAAAGTTCCACCTTCCACTTTCTGTCTGGCTATTGTTGTTCAATCTTTGTTATAGCTAATTACATAATATTTTAGATTGCCTTAGGGAGGTAGAGAAGAATAAGTATTTACAAATAGAAAATGTAGCAATGGTCCATAGACATGACAATATAAGGGTCCTGTCAGCAACATTTAGCTATCTGCCTGTATACAATTAACAACTGAATGTACAGAGACACACTTTGACTCTATGAATCCCAACATATTTTTCTCTCTTCTTCTTATTTTTCTATCCTTCTTCTCCTTTCTCTTTGCCTCTCTCTCATTCTTTCTGTCTCTTCTTTCTATTTTTAAAACATAAACACACATACACACATATGTACACATACATACATACACACATACACATGCATACACAAATAAGCACCACACACATGCAATTCACAGATGTGTACACATATGAACATGCATATATACAGATATACACACATATACATACATATACACCTGAAGGTTACATCCACTATATTTAGGATCCAAAAGGGAGGGAAATATGATATCTCTTGTCCTTGTTTCTGGGACCACATATCACTCTGAACTCTTTTATCTCCTTTTGACTGTGGAGACTGAGATACTAGATACTCCCATCCTGAGTATAACCCAGTGGGGCAAATGCTCTGCTTCACTATATCTTGTTAGATTTTGGTAGCATAAGGGTGCCTCTGCTTATTCACAGTGATCTATGTTCCCTGTTCATGTTTTTCATAATCTTACCTCCATTGGGACATTTATAGATTTGGGGCAAAGATACTCAGTAAATTCTTCTTCAAATCATGAGGAAACCATACCACTTAACTCTTAAATAATAATATCCAGTTGCTTTGTCTTCTTGCTAGCAATCACATTGTGAAATGCACTGTTCTTTGAAAATGTTTATAATGTTGAGGTTTGAAAGTGTTCCAAAAACTCTTGATTTCTTTACAGTAGAGTGTCCATAGAGTACTTTTTTTCTTTCACTTTAAAAATTGTTATTTTGAGAGACAGAAGAGAGAGAGAGAGAGAGAGAGAGAGAGAGAGAGAGAGAGAGAGAGAGAGAGAGAGAGAGAGAATATGAAGTTGGGTGGCTAGGGAGGAGGAAAGAATCTGTTAGTTGAGGAAAAGGAAACATGATCAAAATATATTTTATAAAGGTTTTTCTTTAAAAAATGAAATCTGGTAAAAATTGAACAGGGTTGTCCTAAAATCACTTAAGATGTGTTTGAACTGCTCTGTGAATAGTTTTGCCAACCCCACTGACCATTGAGATGAGAGCAGTTGTCCCTCTGATTATTAGCTTTACTGAGCTGCTTTGCGTATTGAATCATTAGCCAAAGGCCCAGGATGCTCAAAGATCTTCAAAGCCTGTGGCCAGTTCTTAGAGACAGGGTCAGCTGCTCTCCTGCTATGGGTGCTGATGCACTGAGTACCAGATGAGACAGTGCAGCAAAACATTGTGAGTTGCTATTTTAGCCATGTTTTTGCCCATGTCTCTAGGATCTTTATAATAGGAATTATAGCATTTTAAATTTGGTTTTAACCATCATATTTTCTATTTCATTTTCTAATAGTTCACAGTGATACTTGTGATTGTTGTCACAGGTGTCATATGAATCAAACTGCAGGATAATGTCATCACACAGGTGTAGGCAGGTACAAGATAAAATGTGGCCTGTCATTGGATGAGAAGGAAAGTTGGGTGGGAGAAGAGTTTTAGAGAGAGGAGGAGACTGGAAGCGAGGTGGAGTAAGCCACAGAGAGAACATGGAAGCTGATGTTAAGATTCCTCTCTGCCCATTTACAGGTTGTTATGAATATTTTTAAGGGATAGATATGTACAAGGCTTTGTATGTTCAGGTGGGCAATTATATCTCATTAATTGAATAAGAGGTTATTGTGGTGTGTGTGCTATCATGTAGTGACTTAAGTTTAAGAGAGCATGTGGCAGTTGGAGATACTAAGCTGCCACAGAATTGGGATGTATATTTCTGGCATGGTGGCAACCTGCATTGGGAACTATATGGGTAGAGAGATTGCTGTCAGGCTCAGAGAGAAGCCTTTGATAGTGTGATATGGGAAAGCAAAGCAAGTGAGACGCTTTGCTGACTGAGTTGAAGACATTTGTCAGGTATCTTGGGACACTATGTTGCCAGAACTACTGCGGGGAAAAAAGACAGCCTTTTTTATTATTATTTTTTTATAGCAACATCAAACTGAGATGGTTTCCATATACCTGTTACAGTAGTGTTTGCATATTTATAATTCCAGACTCTACCAGGGACATTGTGCTGACCTAGTCTTCAGTTTGTTGTGTTTAGTCGTTGGAACAAATGGATACTTTATTCTGCAAGTCCTCTGAGAGCACCAATGACACACTGTACCATAACAGTGTGCAGTGGTATCAACAGAACACAAAACAGCTTCCTATTGTCCTGATTCATGAAGCATTCAGTGTAGAGTCTGGTGTTTCTGTCAGGTTCAGTGGCAGTTGGTCTGAGACAGATTTAATACCTATAGAGGCTAACTGTGGTGCAATCTATGATTGTTAGCATGGTCAGGATTTTCTTCCACAGTTCTCTATGTGTAAACAAAATACTCTTGGGCTTGCTGCTCAATGAGATTCCAACTCTCACATGGTTCTTTATCTCTAGATATCTCTAGCAATGATCTGCAGGTTTCTTGAAAAAAATAAAGGATACTGACTAAATTTATGCTAACTTCATACACAATAGAATCATCTGAGAGTAGGGAACACTGATCAAATACCTTCAGAAGATCGGTATATAGGCAAGCCTGTAGAGCATTTCCTTAATTAGTAAATGAAATAGGATTACCTGTAAACTATCTGGGAAGCCATTCCTAAGCTTGTGGTCCCAAGTTCTTTTTATAAGACAGCAGGCCATGTGAGCAAGCTAGTAAGCAGCACTCCTCAGTGACCTCTGCATCAGGTCCTACTTTCAGATTTCTCTCTTGGCTTGCTTGGATTTCTGTTCTGACTTCCTTCAGTAATGGACTATGGATGTAGAAGTATAAGGTTCTTAAACACTTTCCTCCTTATATTGTTTTTGTTGGGGTGCTTCATCATAAGAATAGTAACCTAAGACAAAGATAAAAGCATGAAAGGTACAATGTTTATAACGTCGTGTACATGTTATAAATAATTTCTGTACAAAATTGTGATCTCTATTCAAAGTTTCAAAGGATTTGTTTGATATTTATTACTTTTTTGATTTTGTAGTTGACACTACTAAATTTGAAGAAAATTTCCCCATCAATTCAACATAAAAGAACCTCATATACTTAGGGCTGTAAGTTGTCTGAGTAACTTTCAAATACAGATTATATTTTCACCCTAATGTTTTATTTTTCACTATACATACATACATACATACATACATACATACATACATACATATGCTTCTATATTTTTCAATTTTGGAATCATAGCTCACTACACATGAAAGTATATTGCTTAGGTCTCAAACTAGGGACAAATGGCTAAGTTAGGTGTCCATTAACATATCAAAGGAGACACTGGCTGACCAGCATATTCCAGTCTCTACGGGTTACAAGGCCTTCTTGACTGGCACGCCCCACTCTCTACCCTGAACACTCCATCCCAGATACTGAACTGTGTTTGCCTTCCCCCAGCTCTCTGGCATCTATATAATCCTCTATTATGGATCCAACCACTTTTTATCTACCCTTTAAGTAAACTTTGTAGCCTCTTGGTCAGGCTCTTCCAATTTCCCTCTTCATATGTCCTGGTTCCTTCTGGTCATGTCAACTCTGGGTTCTCTCAGATGTCCCTTCCTCTAGCTAAGCTCTCCCTTTGATCTACACTAAATTTTCTCTTCCACTAACCTAGAAGCAGTTTTATATCCTTTATCTGATTTTTTTCTCATTAATCTGATCTAAAGGTGCTTGGTACATTTGGTGTCAAAACATGGGTGACAGACAGAGGCAACTCAGTATATGTAGAGTACAATAAAAATGAAGAAATACAAAAGGACGTTGAAAAGAAACCCATCATAAATCCGATTAAAAGCCGTAGTCTCACATTAAAAGCTAAAGGCAGTCAATGCTGGCTGAGAGAGTGAGAATCATTATATTTCTGGACAGTCCCTCCCCCAGGTTATACAATTCCAAGTGGCCAGCCCTAAGCATATGTACATATGAGCAACACTAGATGGAGTCAGTAGGATACACTTATGCTTATATTTGTGTGTGTGTATGTATTATTATTGCTTCATCTGTGTAGCAATAATAATTTATGAAGAAAAGGAGAAGCAGTTATAAATATGAGAGTTCAGAGCACAGTAAATACTAGATGTTGGAGGGGAAGAGTTGGAAATGATATAAACTTAGTACCTGTGTCCTATGCACCTCTACTGTGGTAGGCTGTCACAGCCTCTTCTATACTCTGCCTCTATATATCTGTGCCTCCAGTTCCTGCTTATCTAGGTCAAATTGACATCAATCAGTATTGGAAGATTCTGTAGTCTGCCTGGGAAAGTCTCCAAGAACCCATGGCCAGATGTATCCTCTCCACACTGAGAGAAATTACAATTAACTAGAGTTCCTGCCCTATATCTAGTAGTCCAAAAGAAGATACCCCCTCTTTCCATGCTTCTGCCAATGTTGGTGTGAGTCCTCATCTGATTCATCGGTGGATCTGAGAAAGAATTAACCATCAGACCACAGAGATGGTGTTTAATGATTTCTTAGTTTGTCACTGTCATCATACCCTAAAGAGCCATCTTTAGGAGGCCAAGTGTGTCCCCTACAATAAAAATTCCTGCAAGTGCAAGGCCTCATCTTCCCTAGAGGTAGGTATTTTCATAGAACAAGAGCTGTGAATATTTATATATAGATTATGATTTTGAAGGTTAATAAGACTGAGGTCGGACTATCTGATGCTTCATCTTGTCCACTGAATCTTTTCTTTCTTTCCTTTTTATTGGATATTTCTTTATTTACAGTTCAAATATTATTCCCTTTCCCGTTTTCCTGTCCATAATCACCCATGTCTTCACCCTTCCCTTCTTTCATAAGGATGTGCCCCTCTAAGTCTAACCAACTTACTGTCCCCCATATATTTCCTTACACATTGGCAGGACCAAGGGCTTATCTTTCCATTGGTGCCTAACAAGACCATCTTTTGATACATATGCAATTGGAGCCATGGATCAGTCCATGTATAGTCTTTTGGTAGTGTTTTAGACCCTGGAAGCTTTGGATGTTTGGTATTGTTTTTTTCATAGGGTTGCAATCCCCTTCAGCTCTTTCAATCCATTCCCTAATTCTTCCAACAGGAATCTCATTCTCAGTTCAGTGGTTTGCATCTAGCATTCGCTTCTGTATTTCACATGTTCTGGCTGTGTCCTTCAGGAGGCAACTACATTAGGGTCCTGTCAGAATGTACTTCTTATTTTTTTTTCTTTTTTTTTTTTATTAACTTGAGTATTTCTTATATACATTTCGAGTGTTATTCCCTTTCCCGGTTTCCGGGCAAAAATCCCCCTCCCCCCTCCCCCCTCCCCTTCCTTATGGGTATTTCCCTCCCAACCCTCCCCCCATTGCCGCCCTCCCCCCAAGAGTCTAGTTCACTGGGGGTTCAGTCTTAGCAGTACCCAGGGCTTCCCCTTCCACTGGTGCTCTTACTAAGATGTTCATTGCTACCTATGAGGTCAGAGTCCAGGGTCAGTCCATGTATAGTCTTTAGGTAGTGGCTTAGTCCCTGGAAGCTCTGGTTGCTTGGCATTGTTGTACATATGGGGTCTCGAGCCCCTTCAAGCTCTTCCAGGTCTTTCTCTGATTCCTTCAACGGGGGTTCTATTCTCAGTTCAGTGGTTTGCTGCAGGCATTCGCCTCTGTATTTGCTGTATTCTGGCTGTGTCTCTCAGGAGCGATCTACATCCGGCTCCTGTCGGTCTGCACTTCTTTGCTTCATCCATCTTGTCTAATTGGGTGGCTGTATATGTATGGGCCACATGTAGGGCAGGCTCTGAATGGGTGTTCCTTCAGTCTCTGTTTTAATCTTTGCCTCTCTCTTCCCTGCCAAGGGTATTCTTGTTCCCCTTTTAAAGAAGGCGTGAAACATTCACATTTTGATCATCCGTCTTGAGTTTCATTTGTTCTAGGCATCTAGGGTAATTCAAGCATTTGGGCTAATAGCCACTTATCAATGAGTGCATACCATGTATGTCTTTCTGTGATTGGGTTAGCTCACTCAGAATGATATTTTCCAGTTCCAACCATTTGCCTACGAATTTCATAAAGCCGTTGTTTTTGATAGCTGAGTAATATTCCATTGTGTAGATGTACCACATTTTCTGTATCCATTCCTCTGTTGAAGGGCATCTGGGTTCTTTCCAGCTTCTGGCTATTATAAATAAGGCTGCGATGAACATAGTGGAGCATGTGTCTTTTTTATATGTTGGGGCATCTTTTGGGTATATGCCCAAAAGAGGTATAGCTGGATCCTCAGGCAGTTCAATGTCCAATTTTCTGAGGAACCTCCAGACTGATTTCCAGAATGGTTGTACCAGTCTGCAATCCCACCAACAATGGAGGAATGTTCCTCTTTCTCCGCATCCTCGCCACCATCTGCTGTCACCTGAGTTTTTGATCTTAGCCATTCTCACTCGTGTGAGGTGAAATCTCAGGGTTGTTTTGATTTGCATTTCCCTTATGACTAAAGATGTTGAACATTTCTTTAGGTGTTTCTCAGCCATTCGGCATTCCTCAGCTGTGAATTCTTTGCTTAGCTCTGAACCCCATTTTTTAATAGGGTTATTTGTCTCCCTGCGGTCTAACTTCTTGAGTTCTTTGTATATTTTTGGATATAAGGCCTCTATCTGTTGTAGGATTGGTAAAGATCTTTTCCCAATCTGTTGGTTGCCGATTTGTCCTAACCACAGTGTCCTTTGCCTTACAGAAGCTTTGCAGTTTTATGAGATCCCATTTGTTGATTCTTGATCTTAGAGCATAAGCCATTGGTGTTTTGTGCAGGAAATTTTTTTCCAGTGCCCATGTGTTCCAGATGCTTCCCTAGTTTTTCTTCTATTAGTTTGAGTGTGTCTGGTTTGATGTGGAGGTCCTTGATCCACTTGGACTTAAGCTTTGTACAGGGTGATAAGCATGGATCGATCTGCATTCTTCCACATATTGACCTCCAGTTGAACCAGCACCATTTGCTGAAAATGCTATCTTTTTTCCATTGGATGGTTTTGGCTCCTTTGTCAAAAATCAAGTGACCATAGGTGTGTGGGTTCATTTCTGGGTCTTCAATTCTATTCCATTGGTCTATCTGTCTGTCTCTGTACCAATACCATGCAGTTTTTATCACTATTGCTCTGTAATACTGCTTGAGTTTAGGGATAGTGATTCCCCCTGAAGTCCTTTTATTGTTGAGGATAGTTTTAGCTCTCCTGGGTTTTTTGTTATTCCAGATGAATTTGCAAATTGTTCTGTCTAACTCTTTGAAGAATTGGATTGGTATTTTGATGGAGATTGCATTGAATCTGTAGATCGCTTTTGGTAAAATGGCCATTTTTACTATATTGATCCTGCCAATCCATGAGCATGGGAGATCTTTCCATCTTCTAAGGTCTTCTTCAATTTCTTTCTTCAGTGTCTTGAAGTTCTTATTGTACAGATCTTTTACTTGCTTTCTTAAAGTCACACCGAGGTACTTTATATTATTTGGGTCTATTATGAAGGGTGTCGTTTCCCTAATTTCTTTCTCAGCTTCATTCTCTTTTGTGTAGAGGAAGGCTACTGATTTATTTGAGTTAATTTTATACCCAGCCACTTTGCTGAAGTTGTTTATCAGCTTTAGTAGTTCTCTGGTGGAACTTTTGGGATCACTTAAATATACTATCATATCATCTGCAAATAGTGATTTTTTGATTTCTTCTTTTCTGATCTGTATCCCCTTGACCTCCTTTTGTTGTCTGATTGCTCTGGCTAGAACTTCAAGAACTATATTGAATAAGTAGGGAGAGAGTGGGCAGCCTTGCCTAGTCCCTGATTTTAGTGGATTGCTTCAAGTTTCTCTCCATTTAGTTTAATGTTAGCAACTGGTTTGCTGTATATGGCTTTTACTATGTTTAGGTATGGGCCTTGAATTCCTATTCTTTCCAGGACTTTTATCATGAAGGGGTGTTGAATTTTGTCAAATGCTTTCTCAGCATCTAATGAAATGATCATGTGGTTTTCTTCTTTCAGTTTGTTTATATAATGGATCACGTTGATGGTTTTCCGTATGTTAAACCATCCCTGCATGCCTGGGATGAAGCCTACTTGGTCATGGTGGATGATTGTTTTGATGTGCTCTTGGATTCCGTTTGCCAGAATTTTATTGAGTATTTTTGCGTCGATATTCATAAGGGAAATTGGTCTGAAGTTCTCTTTCTTTGTTGGGTCTTTGTGTGGTTTAGGTATAAGAGTAATTGTGGCTTCATAGAAGGAATTCGGTAGTGCTCCATCTGTTTCAATTTTGTGGAATAGTTTGGATAATATTGGTATGAGGTCTTCTATGAAGGTCTGATAGAATTCTGCACTAAACCTGTCTGGACCTGGGCTCTTTTTGGTTGGGAGACCTTTAACGACTGCTTCTATTTCCTTAGGAGTTATGGGGTTGTTTAACTAGTTTATCTGTTCTTGATTTTACTTCGGTACCTGGTATCTGTCTAGGAAATTGTCCATTTCCTGAAGATTTTCAAGTTTTGTTGAATATAGGCTTTTATAGTAAGATCTGATGATTTTTTGAATTTCCTCTGAGTCTGTAGTTATGTCTCCCTTTTCATTTCTGATTTTATTAGTTTGGACGCACTCTCTGTGTCCTCTCGTTAGTCTGGCTAAGGGTTTATCTATATTGTTGATTTTCTCAAAGAACCAACTTTTGGTTCTGTTGATTCTTTCTATGGTCCTTTTTGTTTCTACTTGGTTGATTTCAGCTCTGAGTTTGATTATTTCCTGCCTTCTACTCCTCCTGGGTGTATTTGCTTCTTTTTGTTCTAGAGCTTTTAGGTGTGCTGTCAAGCTGCTGACATATGCTCTTTCCTGTTTCTTTCTGCAGGCACTCAGCGCTATGAATTTTCCTCTTAGCACAGCTTTCATTGTGTCCCATAAGTTTGGGTATGTTGTACCTTCATTTTCATTAAATTCTAAAAAGTCTTTAATTTCTTTCTTTATTTCTTCCTTGACCAGGTTATCATTGAGTAGAGCATTGTTCAATTTCCACGTATATGTGGGCATTGTTCCCTTATTGTTATTAAAGACCAGTTTTAGGCAGTGGTGGTCCGATAGCACACATGGGATTATTTCTATCTTTCTGTACCTGTTGAGGCCCGTTTTTTGAACAATTATATGATCAATTTTGGAGAAAGTACCATGAGGAGCTGAGAAGAAGGTATATCCTTTTGCTTTAGGATAGAATGTTCTATAAATATCAGTTAAGTCCATTTGGCTCATGACTTCTCTTAGTCTGTCTACGTCTCTGTTTAATTTCTGTTTCCATGATCTGTCCATTGATGAGAGTGGGGTGTTGAAATCTCCCACTATTATTGTATGAGGTGCAATGTGTGTTTTGAGCTTTAGTAAGGTTTTTTTTACGTATGTAGGTGCCCTTGTATTTGGGGCATAGATATTTAGGATTGAGAGTTCATCTTGGTGGATTTTTCCTTTGATAAATATGAAGTGTCCTTCCTTATCTTTTTTGATGACTTTTAATTGAAAATTGATTTTATTTGATATTAGAATGGCTACTCCAGCTTGCTTCTTCGGACCATTTGCTTGGAAAGTTGTTTTCCAGCCTTTCACTCTGAGGTAGTGTCTGTCTTTGTCTCTGAGGTGCGTTTCCTGTAGGCAGCTGAATGCAGGGTCCTCGTTGCGTATCCAGTTTGTTAATCTATGTCTCTTTATTGGGGAGTTGAGGCCATTGATGTTGAGAGACATTAAGGAATAGTGATTATTGTTTCCTGTCGTATTCATATTTGGATGTGAGGTTATGTTTGTGTGCTTTCCTTCTCTTTGTTTTGTTGCCAAGTCGATTTGTTTCTTGCTTCTTCTAGAGTATAGCTTGCCTCCTTATGTTGGGCTTTACCATTTATTATCCTTTGTAGTGCTGGATTTGTAGAAAGATATTGTGTAAATTTGTTTTTGTCATGGAATATCTTGGTTTCTCCATCTATGTTAATTGAGAGTTTTGCAGGATACAGTAACCTGGGCTGGCATTTCTGTTCTCTTTGGGTCTGTATGACATCTGTCCAGGATCTTCTGGCCTTCATAGTTTCTGGCGAAAAGTCTGGTGTGATTCTGATAGGTCTGCCTTTATATGTTACTTGACCTTTTTCCCTTACTGCTTTTAATATTCTTTCTTTATTTTGTGC
The DNA here is from genome assembly GCF_021556685.1 of Rattus norvegicus. Taxonomy (NCBI): domain Eukaryota; kingdom Metazoa; phylum Chordata; class Mammalia; order Rodentia; family Muridae; genus Rattus; species Rattus norvegicus. The sequence goes on along the minus strand of NC_141537.1, from coordinate 103,289,633 downwards.
GTTTGGTGTTTTGACTATTATGTGACGGGAGGTGTTTCTTTTCTGGTCCAATCTAATTGGAGTTCTGTAGGCTTCTTGTATGCCTATGGGTATCTCTTTTTTTTAGGTTAGGGAAGTTTTCTTCTATGATTTTGTTGAAGATATTTACTGGTCCTTTGAGCTGGGAGTCTTCACTCTCTTCTATACCTATTATCCTTAAGTTTGATCTTCTCATTGAGTCCTGGATTTCCTGTATGTTTTGGACCAGTAGCTTTTTCTGCTTTACAATATCTTTGACAGTTGAGTCAATGATTTCTATGGAATCTTCTGCTCCTGAGATTCTCTCTTCCATCTCCTGTATTCTGTTGGTGAAGCTTGTATCTACAGCTCCTTGTCTCTTCTTTTGGTTTTCTATATCCAGGGTTGTTTCCATGTGTTCTTTCTTGATTGCTTCTATTTCCATTTTTAATTCCTTCAACTGTTTGATTGTGTTTTCCTGGAATTCTTTCAGGGATTTTTGTGACTCCTCTCTATGGGCTTCTACTTGTTTATTTATGATTTCCTGGAATCCTTTCAGGGATTTTTGTGACTCCTCTCTATGGGCTTCTACTTGTTTAATTATGTTTTCCTGGAATTCTTTCAGGCATTTTTGTGATTCCTCTCTGTAGGCTTCTACTTGTTCTCTAAGGGAGTTCTTCACATCTTTCTTGAAGTCCTCCAGCATCATGATCAAATATGATTTTGAAACTAGATCTTGCTTTTCTGGTGTGTTTGGATATTCCATGTTTGTTTTGGTGGGAGAATTGGGCTCCGATGGTGCCATGTAGTCTTGGTTTCTGTTGCTTGGGTTCCTGCGCTTGCCTCTCGCCATCAGATTATCTCTAGTGTTACTTTGTTCTGCTATTTCTGACTGTGGCTAGATTGCCCTATAAGCCTGTGTGTCAGGAGTGCTGCAGACCTGTTTTCCTGTTTTCTTTCAGCCTGTTATGGCGACAGAGTGTTCTGCTTTCGGGCGTGTAGTTTTCCCTCTCTACAGGTCTTCAGCTGTTCCTGTGGGCCTGTGTCTTGAGTTCACCAGGCAGGTCACTTGCAGCATAAAAGTTGGTCTTACCTGTGGTCCCAAGGCTCAAGTTTGCTTGCGGGGTGCTGCCCAAGAGCTGTCTGTGGCAGCAGCAACCAGGAAGTTCTGTGCCGCCGTTTCCGGGAGCTTCAGTGCACCAGGGTTCCAGATGGCGTTTGGTGTTTTCCTCTGGCGTCCGAGATGTGTATGCAGAGTGCAGTCTCTTCTGGTTTCCCAGGCGTGTCTGCCTCTCTGAGGGTTTAGCTCTCCCTCCCACGGGATTTGGGTGCAGAGAACTGTTTATCCAGTCTGTTTCCTTCAGGTTCCGGCGGTGTCTCAGAGGCAGCTGTCCTGCTGCTCCTGGGCCCTCCCCCACGGGAACCCAGAGGCCTTATACAGTTTCCTCTTGGGCCAGGGATGTGGGCAGGAGTGAGCAGTGTTGGTGGTCTCTTCCGCTCTGCAGCCTCAGGAGTGCCCACCTGACCAGGCGGTCTGGTCTCTCTCCTACGGTGTCTGGGAGCAGAGATCTGCTGCTGGCCGGGATCTGCGGGTCCAGAATGTACTTCTTAGCTTCATCAATCTTATCTAGTTTTCATGGCTGTATATTTATGGACCACATGTGGGGCAGATTCTGCATGGTTGTTTCTTTAACGTCTGCTCTAAAGTTTGCCTCCATAACCACTCCTATGGTTATTTTTCTTCCCTCTTTTAAGAAGGAGTGAAGCATCCACATTTTACTCATCCTTCTTGAGCTTCATGTGCTCTGTGAATTGTAAATTTGGTAGTTCAAACTTTTGTGCTAATATCCATTTACCAGTGAGCACATACCATGTGTGTTTTTCTGTGATGGGTTAACTTACTCAGGATGATATTTTCCATTTCCGTCCACTTGCCTATGAATTTTATAAAGTCTTTGTTTTTGATAGCTGAGTAATATTCCATTGTGTATATGTACCACATTTTCTGTATCCATTCCACTGTTGAAGGGCATCTGGGTTTTTTCCAGCTTCTGGCTATTGTAAATAAGGCTGCTATGAACATAGTGGAGCATGTGTCTTTGTTGTGTGTTGGGGCATCTTTTGGGTATATGCCCAAGAGAGGTATGGCTGGGTCCTCATGTAGTGCAATGTCCAATTTTCTGAGGAACCTTCAGACTGATTTCTGGAGTGGCTGTACCAGTTTGCAATCCCACCAACAATGGAGGAGTGTTCCTCTTTCTCTACCTCCTTGCCAATATCTCTTGTCACCTAAGTTTTTATCTTAGCCGTTGTGAGAGGTGTGAGGTGGAATATCAGGGTTGTTTTTATTTGCATTTCCCTGATGACTAAGGATGTTGAACATTTATTTAGTTGCTTCCCAGCCATTTGATATCATCAACTGAGAATTCTTTGTTTAGCTTTGTACCCCAATTTTTAATAGTATTATTTGGCTCTCTGGAGTCTAATTTCTTGAGTTCTTTGTGTATTTTGGATATTAGCCATGTATCAGATGTAGGATTGGGAAAGATCTTTTCCCAATCTGTTGGTTGCTGTTTTGTGCTACTGACAGTATCCTTTGTCTTACAGAAGCTTTGCAGTTTTATGAGGTTCCATTTGTCGATTTGTGACCTTAGAGCATAAGCCATTGGTGTTCTGTTCAGGAAAATTTCCCCAAGTGCCCATGTTTGTGAGACTGTTTGCCACTTTTTCTTCTATTACTTTGAGGGTATCTGATTTGATGTGGAGGTCCTTGACCCATTTGGACTTAAGCTTTGTACAGGGTGTTAAGAATGGATTAATTTGCATTCTTCTAAATGCTGACCTCCAGTTGAGCCAACACCATTTGATGAAAATGCTATCTTTTTTCCATTGGATGGAAAGCTCTTTTGTCAAAGATAAAGTGACTACATGTCTATGGGTTCATTTCTGGGTCTTCAATTTTATTTCACTGATCTATCTGTCTGTCTCTATACCAATACCATACAGTTTTTATGACTATTGCTCTGTAATACTGCTTGAGGTCAGGGATGGTGATTTTCCCAGGGTTCTTTTATTGTTGAGTATAGTTTTCACTCCCCTGGGTTTTTTGTTATTCCAAATGAATTTTCCAATTGCTCTTTCTTTCTCTATGAAGAATTGAGTTGGAGTTTTGATAGAGATTGCATTGAATCACTATATTGCTTTTGGCAAAATTGTCATTTTTACTATTTTAATCCTGCCAGTCCATGAGCATGGAAGGTCTTTCCATTTTCTGAGATCTTGTAAATTTCTTTCTTCAGAGACTTGAAGTTATTATCATACATATTTTTCACTTGCTTGGTTAAAGTCACATTGAGATCTTTATATTATTTGGGACTACTCTGCAAAGTGTCATTTTTCTAATTTATTCTCATCCTTTTTTTCCTTTGAGTAGGGGAAGGTCACTGATTTGTTTGAGTGAATATTATACACATCCCCATTCCTAATGTTGTTTTTCAGGCTTAGTAGTTCTCTGGGGGGGGGAACTTTTGGCATCACTTAAGTATACTATTATATCATCAACAAATAGTAATATTTTGACTTCTTCCTTTCCAATTTGTATCCTTCTGACTTCCCTTTTTTTGTCTAATTGCTCTGATAAGGACAATTATTGAGTACTATACTGAATAAGTAGGGAGAGAGTGTGAATCCTTTTCTAGTCCCTAATACTAGGTGGGACTGCTTCAGGTTTTTCTCCATTTAGTTTGATGTTAGCTATTGGTTTGCTGTATATTGCTTTTACTATGCTTAGTAGGTATGGGCCTTGAATTCCTGATCTTTCCAGGACTTTTGTCATGAATGGGTGATGAGTTTTGTCAAATGCTTTCTCAGCATCTAATGAAGTGATCATGTGGTCTTTATCTTTGAGATTTTTTATGTAGTGGGTTATGTTGATGAATTTCTGTATATTTACCCATCCCGGCATATATGGGATGAGGCCTACTTGATCATGATGTATGATTGTTTTGATGTGTTCTTGGATTCTGTTTCTAAGAATTTTATTGAGGTTTTTTGCATCAATATTCATAAGGGAAATTGGTCTTTGTTGGGTCTTCGTGTGATTTAGGTATGAGTAATTGTGGCTCTGTAGAAGGAAATTTGTAGTCCTCTGTTTCTATTTTGTGGAATAGTTTGGACTATATTGATAAGAGATCTTCTATGAATGGCTGATAAAATTCTGCATTAAACACATCTGGTTCTGGGCTCTTTTTAGTTGGAAAATTTTAATAACTACTTCTATTTCTTTAGTAGTTTTGGGGGTGTTTAGATCCTTTATCTCTTCCTGAATTAATTTTGGTACCTGATATTTGTCTAGAAAATTGTCCATGTCCTCCATAGTTTCAAGTTTTGCTGTATATAAGCTTTTGTATTAGGATCTGATTTTTTTTTTAATTTCCACAAATTCTGTCATTATGTCTCCCTTTTCATTTCTGATTCTGTTAATTTAAAAACACGCTCCGTGCCCCCCTGTGGTTAGTCTGGCTAACAGTTTATCTATCTTATTGATTTTCTAAAAAAAAAAAACCAGCTCCTGGTTTGTTGATTCTTTGTATAGTTCTTTTTGTTTCTATTTCGTTGATTTTAGCCCTGAGTTTGATTATTTCCTGCCTTCTACTCTTTTTTGGGTGTATTTACTTCTATTTGTTCTAGATCATTTAGGTGTGTTGTCAAGCTGCTCACTCATTTCTTTTTGGAGGCACTCAGAGCTCTGAGTTATCCTCTTAGCACTGCTTTCATTGTGTCCCAGAAGTTCGGGTATGTTGTATCTTTGTTTTAATTAAATTCTAAAATGTCTTTAATTTCTTCCTTGACCAAGTTATCATTGAATAGACTGTTGTTCAACTTCCATGTATATGTGGGCATTCTGTTGTTATTGTTATTGAAGACCAGCCTTAGTCCCTTGTGATTTAATAGGATGCATGGGATTATTTCAATCTTCCTGTATCTGTTGAGGCCTGTTTTCTGACCGAGTGTATGGTCAATTTTAGGGAAGGAACCATGAGGTACTGAGAAGAAGTTTTATCTTTTTATTTTAGGATGATATATTCTACAAATATTTGTTAAGTCCCTTTGGTTCATAACTTCTGTCAGTTTCCCTATGTTTCTGTTTAATTTCTGTTTCCATGATATGTCAATTGATGAGAATGTGTTGTTGAAAACTGCTACTATTAGTTTGTGAGGTGTAATGTGTGATTTGAGCTTTAGTAATGTTTCTATTATAAATTTAGGTGCCCTTGCATTTGGATCATAGATATTTAGGATTGAGAGTTCATCTTGGTGTATTTTTCATTTGATGAATATGAAGTGTATTCCTTATCTCTTTTGATGACTTTTGGTTGAAAGTTGATTTTATTCGATATTAGAATGGCTACTCCAGCTTGTTTCTTGGGCCTATTTGCTTGGAAAATTGTTTTACAGCCTTTTACTCTGAAGTTGCATCTGCCTTTGTCTCTCAGGTATGTTTCCTGTATGCAGCAAAAGCTGGGTCCTCTTTCCGTATCCAGTCTGTTAATCTTTGTCTTTTTATTGGGCAATTGATCCATTGATATTGAGAGATATTAGGGAGTAATGATTGTTGTCCCTGTTATTTTTGTATTTAAAGGTGGAATTATGTTTGTTTTTCTCTCTTCTTTTGGTATTGTTGCAAGGAGATTACTTTCTTACTTTGTGTAGGCTGTAGTTTCCCTCCCTGTGTTGGGATTTTCCATCTATGGTCTGGATTCGTAGAAAGATATTGTATGAACTTTGGGTTGTCATGGCATATCTTGGTTTCTCCACCTATGTTAATTGAGTATTTTGCTGGGTATAGAAGCCTGGGTTGGCATCTGTGTTCTCTTAGGGTCTATATGACATCTGCCTAGGATCTTCTGGCTTTCACACACTCTGGTGAGAAATCTGGTGTAATTCTTCCTTTTTTTTCTTTTTTTTTTTTTTTTTTCGGAGCTGGGGACCGAACCCAGGGCCTTGCGGTTGCTAGGCAAGTGCTCTACCTCTGAGCCAAAACCCCAACCCCGAAATCTGGTGTAATTCTTATAAGGCTCCCTTTATATGTTACTTGACCTTTTCCCGTTACTTCTTTTAATATTCTTTCTTCATTTTGTGCATTTGGTATTTTGACTATTATATGATGGGGGAATTTCTTTTCTGGTCTAATCTATTTGGAGTTCTGTAGGCTTCTTTTATTTTTATAGGCATCTCTTTCTTTAGATTAGGGAAGTTGTCTTCAATAATTTCTTGAAGATATTTACTGGCCCTTTAAGTTGGGAGTCTACACTCTCTTCAACACATATTATGCTAAGGCTTGATCATCTCATTGTGTCCTGGATTTCCTGGCTGTTTTGGGCTAGGAGCTTTTTGTGTTCTACAGTTTCTTTGATGGTTGTGTAGATGTTTTCTATGGTATCTTCTGCCCCTGAGATTTTCTCTTCTATCTCTTGTATTCTGTTGGTGATGCTTGCATCTATGACTCCCAATCTCTTCCCTAGGTTATCTATCTCCAGGGCTGTTTCCTTTTGTACTTTCTTTATTGTTTCTATTTCCATTTTTTAAATCCTGGACTAAAATAGTTCAATTCCTTTACCGATTTTGGTTGTGTTCTCTTTTAATTCTGTAAGGCATTTTTGTGTTTCCTCTTTAAGTGCTTCTACCTGTTTCTTCTTGTTGTCCTGTGTTACTTTAAGGGAGTTATTTATGTCTCTCTCTGTTTCTTTCTTTTTTAAGTTAATTAATTAATTAAGTTATTATTTTTTCAATTTTTTTAAATTGGCTATTTCTTATTTACATTTGTAATGTTATTCCCTTTCCCAGTTTCCTGTCCATCAGTCCCCTAGCCCCTCACCTTCCTCTTCTATAAGCGTTTTCCCCTAATCATCCACCCCCTTACTGTCCCCACAACAATCCTTTACATTGGAGGTTCAACCTTGGCAGAACCAAAGGCTTCCCCTTCCACTGGTGACCCAACAAATCTATTCACTCCTACATATGAAGTTGGAGCCATGGGTCAATCCATGTATAAACTTTAGTTAGTGGTTTAGTTCTTAGAAGCCCTGGTTGATTGGCATTGTTGTTTTTATGGGGTCGCAAGCCCCATCAGCTCTTGCAGTCCTTTCTTTAATTCCTCAATCCAGGGCCCCTTTCTCAATTCAGTGATTTGCTGCTAGCATTCACCTACATATTTGATATGTTCTGGCTGTGTCTCTCAGGAGTGATCTATATCCCATTCCTATCAGCATGCACTTCTTAGCTTCATCCAACTTATCTAGTTTTGGTGAATATATATATATATATATATATGTATATATGTATATATGTATATATGTATGTATGTATGTATATGGGCCACATGTGTGGCAGGCTCTGAAAGGCTGTTCCTTAAGTCTCTGCTCTGAACTTTGCCTCCCTATCCCCTAGTATGGATATTTTTGTTTCCCGTTTTAAGAAGGAGTGAAGCATCCACAGTTTGCTCATTCTTCTTGAGTTTCATGTGGACCATGCATTGCATCTTGGATAATTCGAGCATTTGGGCTAATATCCACTTATCAATGAGTCCATATCATATGTGCTTTTCAGTCATTGGGTTGCCTCACTCAGGATGATATTTTCTATTTCCATCCATTTTCCTATAAATAGCATGAGGTCATTGTTTTTGAAAGGTGAGTAGTACTCCATGGTTTAGATGTACAAATTTTCTGGATCCATTCCTCTGTTAAAGGGCATCTGGGTTCTTTCCAGCTTCTGGGTATTATATAAGGCTGCTATGAACATAGTGGAGCACGTGTCTTTATTGTATGTTGGAGCATATTTTTGGTAAATGCCCAGGAGAGGTATAGCTGTGTTGTCAGGCAATGCAATGTTCAATTTTCTGAGGAACATCCAGACTGATTTCCAGAGAGACTGTACCAGTTTGCAATCCCACCAAAAATGGAGGAGTGTTCCTATTTCTCCACATCCTAGCCAGCATCTTCTATAGTCCATGTTTTTTACCTTAGCTATTCTGACTAGTGTGAGGTGGAATCTCAGGATTGTTTTGATTTGCATTTCCCTGACGACTAAGGATGTTGGACATTTCTTTAGGTGCTTTCAGCCATTCGATATTCCTCAGCTATGAATTCTCTGTTTAGCTCTGTACTTCATTTTTATTACAGCTGTTTGGCTCTCTGGAGTCTAACTTCGTGAGTTCTTTGTATATTTGGAATATTAGCGCTGTATCAGATGTAGTATTGGTAAAGATCATTTCCCAATCTGTTGGTTGCCATTTTGTGCTAATGAAAGTGTCCTTTGACTTACAGAAACTTTTCAGATTTTTGAGGTCCCATTTGTTGATTATTGATCTTAGATTATAAGTCATTGGTGTTCTTTCCAGGAAATTTTACCCAGTGCCCATGTGTTTGAGACTCTTCCCCACTTTTTCTTCTATTAGTTTGAGAACTAGATGGGTTTAGTGCAGAATATTCTCAGGCCTTCATAGGAGATATCATACCACTACTGTCCAAACTATTCCACAAAATAGAAACAGACAGAGCATTACAATTTCCTTCTATGAAGCCACAATTACTTATACCTAAACTACCCAAAACCCCAACAAAGACCAAGTTCCCTTGTGAATATCAATGTAAAAATACTCAATAATATTCTTGCAATCTGAATCCAAGAACACATCAAAACACTCATCCATCATGATCAAGTAGACTCCACCCCAGGTATGCAGGAATGGTTCAATATACAGAAATCCATTTATGTATTCCACTCTATAAACTCAAAGATCATTTCATTAGATGCTAAGATAGCATTTGACAACATTCAACACCTCTTCATGACAAAAGTCCTTCCAGGAACAGGAATTCAAGGTCCATACCTAAACATAGTAAAATACATATACAGCATGCCAAGAGCTAAAACTAAACTAAATGGAGAGAAACTTGAAGCAATCCTACTAAAATCAGAGACTAGATAAAGCTTCCCACTCTCTCCCTATTTATTCAATACAGTAATTGAAGTCCTAGCCAAAGCAATCGGACAACAAAATGATGTCAATGGGATACAAATTGGAAAGGAAGAAGTCAAAATATCACTATTTAGTATTATATGATAGTATACATAAGTGATGCCAAATGTTCCACCAGAGAACTACTTAGCCTGATAAACAACTTCAGAAAAATTCCTGGGCGTAAGATTAACTCAAATAAATCACTAGCCTTCCTTTATTCAAAGGATAAACAGGCTGAGAAAAAAGTTAGGGAAACAGCACCCTTCATAATAATAGTGTCAAATAATATAAAATACCTTGGTGTGACATTGACCAAGAAAGTGAAAGATCTGTATGATAAGATCTTGAAGTCCCCGAAGAATGAAATTGAAGAAAATCTCAGAAGATTGAAAGATCTCCCATGCTCATGGATTGGCAGGATTAATATAGTAAAAATGCAAAAGCATTTTACAATAATTTTTCCTAAAGCAATCTAGAAATTCAATGCAATCCCCATCAAAATTCCAATTCAATTCTCCATAGAGATATAAAGAACAATTTGCAAATTCAGTTGGAATAACAAAAACCCCAGGAGAGTGACAACTATACTCATAAATAAAATCACCATCCCTGACCTCAAGCACTATTGCAGAGCAATAGTGATAAAAACTGTATGGTATTGGTACAGAGACAGATAGATAGATCAGTAGAATAGAATTGAAGACCCAGAAATTATGGCCTATGGCCACTTGATTTTTGACAAAAGAGCCAAAACCATCCAATGGAAAAAAGAGCATTTTCAACAGATGTTTGTGTTTCAACTGGAGGTCAGCATATATAAGAATGCAAGTCGATCCATTCTTATCACCCTGAACAAAGCTTAAGTCCACATGGATTAAGGACCTCCACATCATACCAGATACACTCAAACTAATTTGTGTCTTTCTTAAAGTACTCCATCCTCATCATAAAATGTGATTTTTAAATCTAAATCTTGTTTTTCCTGTGTGTTTGGATATCCAATATTTGCTTATGTGTGAGGACTTGCCTCTGTGATACCATGTGATTTCTGTTGCTTAGATTCCTGTGCTTGCCTCTTGCCATCATGTTTTCTCTTTTGTTAACTTTTCTTGCTGTTTCTGACAGTTCCTTGATTTTTCTGTATGCCTATGTGTCAGCACTCCTATTGACTTCTTTTCATGTTTTCTTTCAGCTGTTTCTTGGAACAGTGTGTTGTGCTGTCAGGTGTTTAGTAGCTCCTGATGACTGCCTTTCAATTCGTGTCCCTGACTGTTTCTAGGTCCATCTAGGACACAGGGATCACAGATGGCACTAGAAGATTTCCTCTTGGATCAGGAATGTGGGCAGAGAGTGGTCTCCTCTACTCCTCTCCTCTACTCAGGATTTCTCAGGAGTGTCCACACTTCTGAGGGTCCAGCTTCCCCACCCCACAGGAATTGGGTGCAGGAAACTGTTTACCAGGTTCAGTTCAGTTCTGGGTACAGACTTGAACCAGAGGTTCTTGCTGCTGACTGCTACTGTATATCTGTGTCCAGAGGCACTATGCATTTTCCTCTTGGGCTACGGATTTGGGCAAAGGTGGTCAGAAGTGGCACTCTGTCCTGCAGTCTCAGGATTGTCTGCACTTCTGGGTGTTCAGCTCTCTCCTCCATGGGATTTGAGAGCAGGGAGCTGTGGGATGGGGTCTCTTGTCTGTTTGTTTTATAATCAATGGAGAGTCCTTTAGCCAGAGACAAGAGAATTGATGTATTTCATAAATTTCTCATTAGTGCTTGCTTTTATTTAACCACCAGAAATGCTTCTATAGTCCAAGTTGAGCTGAGCCTAGACACAACTTTAGACCAATAAGTGGGTCTCTTGTTTGGGGATGCTTGGTGTTTTCCTCTAGGTCTTTCAGCCAGCTTCCCAACATTGCTCTTCCATACCACTTGCCCATCTTGATCTCCCCAAAGATCAAGATTCACCAGACCAATAACAATATTTACATTAGGATTTTCTTCATGATGACACCCTTTACCTGAGAGGAGCTTTAAAAACATCTTTTGCTCTACAAATAAGAATGTTAAGTCTATAGGTACTTTACTCTACAAAGTAAAAGCATACTTCCTTTCCCTTGTCATGTGTCTACATAGAATCTTCAGTCAGTTTGAACACATTAACACTACATTCAGAGGCACCAAAATAATAGAGCAGAGTTTCATTAAGGGAAGAAATAAAAGCACTTCCCCTCAGTGTCAATTAACCTATCTAGTCCAGATTTGAATTCTGCAGTTCATGCTTTGCATTTTCCATCCTGTCTGTTTTATGATTCTGAATCTGCTTCTGCCTGAAGGAAGTTTGTGAATCTGTCTTTGTGTCTTACTTTGCTCTGTATTTACTGAACAGCACAAAAATACTCATGTGAATGTGGGAGGAAGAATAAGGGCTTATTTACAGAAATTTTAAACATTATTTTACAATATATTAAGGCAAAGATTACAACTGATCCCAACAGACTGAGATAACAATATTATAAATATTGTTTGTTAAGCAATATACACATGCGATAAGCAAGAACACAACTTTTATTATGGGTATTTCTTTTTTTTTTTTTTTTTTTATTAACTTGAGTATTTCTTATATACATTTCGAGTGTTATTCCCTTTCCCGGTTTCCGGGCAAACATCCCCCTCCCCCCTCCCCTTCCTTATGGGTGTTCCCCTCCCAACCCTCCCACCATTGCCGCCCTCCCCCCATAGACTAGTTCACTGGGGGTTCAGTCTTAGCAGGACCCAGGGCTTCCCCTTCCACTGGTGCTCTTACTAGGATATTCATTGCTACCTATGGGGTCAGAGTCCAGGGTCAGTCCATGTATAGTCTTTAGGTAGTGGCTTAGTCCCTGGAAGCTCTGGTTGCTTGGCATTGTTGTACTTTTGGGGTCTCGAGCCCCTTCAAGCTCTTCCAGTTCTTTCTCTGATTCCTTCAATAGGGGACCTATTCTCAGTTCAGTGGTTTGCTGCTGGCATTCGCCTCTGTATTTGCTGTATTCTGGCTGTGTCTCTCAGGAGCGATCTACATCCGGCTCCTGTCGGTCTGCACTTCTTTGCTTCATCCATCTAGTCCAATTGGGTGGCTGTATATGTATGGGCCAAATGTGGGACAGGCTCTGAATGGGTGTTCCTTCAGTCTCTGTTTTAATCTTTGCCTCTCCCTTCCCTGCCAAGGGTATTCTTTTTCCTCATTTAAAGAAGGAGTGAAGCATTCACATTTTGATCATCCGTCTTGAGTTTCGTTTGTTCTAGGGATCTAGGGTAATTCAAGCATTTGGGCTAATAGCCACTTATCAATGAGTGCATACCATGTATGTCTTTCTGTGATTGGGTTAGTTCACTCAGGATGATATTTTCCAGTTCCAACCATTTGCCTACGAATTTCATAAACTCGTTGTTTTTGATAGCTGAGTAGTATTCCATTGTGTAGATGTACCACATTTTCTGTATCCATTCCTCTGTTGAAGGGCATCTGGGTTCTTTCCATTTTCTGGCTATTATAAATAAGGCTGCGATGAACATAGTGGAGCACGTGTCTCTTTTATATGTTGAGGCATCTTTTGGGTATATGCCCAAGAGAGGTATAGCTGGATCCTCAGGCAGTTCAATGTCCAATTTTCTGAGGAACCTCCAGACTGATTTCCAGAATGGTTTTACCAGTCTGCAATCCCACCAACAATGGAGGAGTGTTCCTCTTTCTCCACATCCTCGCCAGCATCTGCTGTCACCTGAGTTTTTGATCTTAGCCAATCGCACTGGTGTGAGGTGAAATCTCAGGGTTGTTTTGATTTGCATTTCTATGGGTATTTCTTTTATAAGATTGCTTTAAGTCTCTAATTTTGTTTCTTCCAAGAAATGATTATTAGAATATCCATGACTTTATGTCATTGACATGGAAGAATATAAAAATTCAAGTTGCAGCCATGTATTAACACAGGTTGTGAAAGTTGATAACATGGGAAAGTGAAGGCAATTTAAATTTTATCATTACACTCTTCTCTTAAGGGCAGCCCAAACAAACAGGCTAAGTATAAGCAGGATGTCAGTTTTAAGTGACCTCAAGATGGATTATCAACTCTAGATAGAAGTCCAAGTAAAGTTCAGTCTCTTATACTCTGAGATAATTTGGACTCTGTGCCTGGAACCCTGCTAGACATGCCAGCCTGGGAATCAGCCAAGCAATCTTTATTCCCCTTTATGTCCTTCAATTCTAACCCCAAGTCTCATCCCTTGCCCTGTAAGCAGCAAACTATCTGGGGCCTATGTTTTATTTCTGGTCTCATCCCCAGGTATCATCCACATGTCTTCAGCCAATTTCCCATACTCTATCCATTTTTCCACTCACCATACTGTGGGATACTTTCTTCCTGAAAACAACCATAGAAACTGTACAGGTAATATTCACTCCATTTCCTCTCTTCTATACCCAGTCTCATGCCTAGACCTGAAGCAGATCATTCTTTCTGCCTCAATTCCGGAGGCACCCCAAAATTTCTCTTGTTGGCCTTTACTTTCCTTCTTCTGGAATATGAATCAGGTAGGTCATTCTAACTTTACTTCCTGTTCTCTAATTTTTATTCCTTACTCCTGTCCCCAGCACTGTAGCAGACACCTTGCAGTGGCCTGTTCAAACTTTAGGGGAGATCCAGTTTTCCTCTTTTCTATGGACCACTTGAAGCACCCCTGACCACACCTTTGAGGCCATCTATCAAACTCTAATGCATTGAAACATATTTAATCCAAGACTAACAGTGGCCCCATCTAGCATGATCTCATATGTACTCTTTACCAGGCAACTCAAAGACACCAAATATTCCTAAGATCCAGACATAGCAACAAATTCAAGAAATTTTGTTATATTCAAGGAATATAATACCAAGCCAACATAAATAAGACCAGATATCAAGACCTAGAATCACAATCACTCCAAACCCAGATGTTTAATCACCAGCCCAAAAGTATAGCCAAAACAACCTAAGACAGCAACCACAGTATAGGTGGACTCCAAAAATTCAATATTGCTGAAGCAGAAGTTGAAACATTCAACATGACTATTATAAATATGCTCAAAGCATTAAAGAAGAAAGGAACAAGTACATTAAGAAAATGGCCTATGTAATGGAGGATGACCTTGTTGGCACCAAATGGAAGAGAATCTCTTGGTCCTGCAAAGACTGGACCCCCCACATTATCGGGGAATGTAAGGGTGGGGAGGCTGGAGTGGTGGGTATTTGGGTGTGGGAAAAGAGGATAACATTTGAAATGTAAATAAAAATATCCAATAAAAATTTTACAAAGTATAAAAAGAAAAAGAAAATTTTGGAATGAAATGAAAAAAAAATTGTCCAAGACATGAAAGTAGATATAGAATTACAAAAAGGAAAAAAAAAAGAAAAACCAAATCCCAAAATTGAGGTAAAGCTGGAAATGAAAAATATTCTGGAAGTAAAGAATCTCAGATGTAAGACTCACCAACAGAATACAGGAGATGGTAGAGAGAATCTCACACACTGAATGCACGCTAGAAGTGTATAATTTACCCGATGAAAACCTCATCTCTCCTGTGAGGTAGCCTAGACTCCTTGAGGGTTGGAGGGGTTTCCTCTGCCCAATGTCCCCTTGCTACCAGAGACAGCCAGGAGAGTTGGTCCTGGGATTATGAAAGCACATCAATTGACCCTGAATCTTTTCTGGTCAGTGTAGTAGGCTTGGCTCTGGTGACAGGGGCAAGGTTGAAAGAGAGTCAACCAAGAGGGTGAGGGCAGAGTAGAGCTGGCCCTGCCAAACTTTTGAATTCAGGTGGCATGAGTCAGAGACAATGCTCTCTGTGCCTATGAATGTTAAGGCAACTGCCCCTGATGTTATGAGATCTGGTGAGCTGGCCTGGTCTCTTGCCTGGCATAGCACTTAAGAGAGCAGGACCTGCATTTTTGGGCAGCACACTGGAGTGACCTTAGTGGAGGAGGCACAGGTGAGCTGGCCCTGAGGACAAGAGTATGTGAGAGTGGTCACTCACCTTATATGAGGTGGGCAGTGGTTGTGGGTTGGTCCCCTCCACCTGCAGTTGCTAGGAAAGCTGACCATAGGGTCATGAAAGCAGGAGTACCACCTCACTGACTGTAGTACTTGAAAGAGTGGTCTCTCACCTTACCTGGGCAATAGACTCGAGGTGGCCCTGATGAAAAAGCAAAAGCTGAAATAGCCCTGCAGGTGGGAAAGCGGGAGAGATGACCTAGCCCTTTACAGGCTGTATCATTTGGGAGAGTGAGCCCAAACTCTGATTGGGCAGCACAGTAGAGCT
The DNA here is from genome assembly GCF_021556685.1 of Rattus norvegicus. Classification (NCBI taxonomy): domain Eukaryota; kingdom Metazoa; phylum Chordata; class Mammalia; order Rodentia; family Muridae; genus Rattus; species Rattus norvegicus. The sequence continues at coordinate 103,274,281 of NC_141537.1, read as the reverse complement.
GGCTCTGTAGGCATGTGAGCGCATAAGAGTTCTTGTCTAAATGTCATGAAATCAGAAAATCTGACCCTGTCTCATGCAAATGATGGCATTGTGTGGTGTAGCTAGAGAACTGCTGAAGAGGTAATCCTGGTGGTACAGATAAGAGAGAGCTGGTGGCCTGATCAGCTCAGATGCCACCCAGGCCCAGATACAGGGCTCTGCTATTTTGTTTTTTTTTTCCAGAGCTGAGGACCAAACCCAGGGCCTTGTGTTTGCTAGGCCAGCACTCTACCACTGAGCTAAATCCCCAACCCCAGATCCAGGGCTCTGAATTTGTCCATCCCCAAATCTATATTATCTGTAAATGTTTGGGATTCCTGAAAAGGCCATTCATGCTTATCCAAAACTGTAGATCTCCATGATTCAGGAGAACAACATATATCCCAGAGGAGTCCTGTTGAGGATCCAATACCGATGGTGGCACAGAAGCCAAAGATCTTGAAAAAGACCAATGACTCATTACAATGAACATTGGCAAGTGAAGGTGTGTGGACAGAGATATTCTGTGGGACACACTGATATACTTCCACCACTATGATATTTTCTATGCATTGCTTGTTGTTTGTTTGTTTGTGTATTTTTTGGGGAGGAGGGTGGTTACAAACGCAAAGGTCAGTTATGAGGAGACAGGTGAGGTGAGAATATCTGACTTCGTTGGAAACACAGTTGTATGATCTGATTTTTCTTGAAGTTGTCCTATGAGAGGATGTTTTCCTGAGATCAGACATGTGTTTTTCTGGAAGCTGTATGGTGAAAGTGTATGTGATGTTTTTGCTGGACACTTGAAGAGACATGTGATGTTAGGAAGCAGTGTGAGTATAACCAAACAGACAGTCAATAATGCTCTGACATCGGTTCCCTTCACTGGTTTTCACTGGGCTTCACTGATTCTAGTCTTCACTTGTCTTGCTTTAGTAGAAAAATGAGCACTAAAGAACTTCGGGGGTTGGGGATTTAGCTCAGTGATAGAACACTTGCCTAACAAGCGCAAGGCCCTGGGTTCGGTCCCCAGCTCTGAAAAAAAGAAAAGAAAAAAAAAGAACTTCGGGTGGTGTTCAAACTGTTTCTAGATATTTTGGTGGATGATCAGCAGAGGTTCATGTTTTTTTTCTGGATCAAGCTGCTACTGTGGATTACTGTTTGGTGTTTTGCTAGTGGACTGGAATGCAGACAACAAAGGTTAGCATTGCCCCAGGGAACTATGTCTAAACAGGTCTACATCTTCCTTGTCCTCTCTCCACATTAGCCATTTTCCTCTCGAACATTTGGTTGATGGTCAATAAGGGAGGTTGAAATGTTTAAGAACCCTTATTAAAGTAGTTTTGAAAATTATAAGCCTACAGATGGGAGGTGAAGAACACCAGGGTGCCTGACATAAAACTCACAAAGAATCAATAGATTGTTAAAAAATAAAATAAATATAAGTACCAAAAAAACATCTAAAATACCCCTCGTAACCAAGAATCAAAAATAAAATGTTTAACCTAAAAAATCCTAGGTACAAAACATCTAGGTAATCCAGAATCCACACAAAGCCAAGTGTATGCAAAAATTGTAATAGAAGAAGGGGAAGAATCTCAGATAAAAAGTTTAGAAAATACTTTCAACAAAGTCATAGAAAAATAAAATGAAGGAGGTGCCTCTCAAGGTACAAGAAGCATATGGAATACATTAACAATTTGACTGGGTCAGAGAAGAAACTCCTCATGACAAATATATTAAAGTACAAGAAGCAAGAAAAAATACTGTAAAATATTCAAAGGAATACATAATTTCAGATCACCAAATAAAAATATGGGGAAAATTCCTACACCACCACAACAAAATATGATGTACCAACAAACACACACCATTCATAATGCAACCTAAACGATATCAATTCCCCAATAAAAGGCACAGACAAGAGACTGGGGTTGAAAATAGTATCCATCTTTGTGTTGCATCTAAAAACACATCTTTATATCTTCACACCTTCACATCAAGGATAGACATTACCTCGGGGTAAAAGAAAGAAAAAAGATATTCCAAGCAAGTCAACCCAAACTAATCTATTTGATCTGTTTTCATCTCTATGATAACACACATTAATAATCATGGACACACAAATATGTACAAAGTAATCTTTTATATGTTTCTAGATATGTCTCCTCTATAAAGTTCTTTCCCTCATTTCTGAAGTCTTATATTTATTTAAGTAGTATTTATGTTCAACCTGAAGAATATTCTCCCAGTGTTTTTATTTAAAAAGTGAGTTGGGGGGAGGGTGGGGAGGGGAACACCGATAAGAAAGGGGAGGGGGGAGGGGGATGTTTGCCCGGAAACTGGGAAAGGGAATAACACTCGAAATGTATATAAGAAATACTCAAGTTAATAAAAAAAAAAGTGAGTTGGGGGTAGCTCTATGGATAAAGTGCTTCCCACGGTAGTGTGAGGACCTGGTTTATACCCCAAGAACCCACATAAAATGAGCCACAGCAGCAACATGTGCCTGTACTTGGACTGATGCTATGGCAGATGAAGTTCAGAGAGAAGAGAATCCCTAGAGGACACTGGGCCAGGCCTCCATTCATGAGAATTGTGACTCCTGTCTCAGATACGGTCAAAGGCAACAGCCAAACCCAAGTTTGTCCTCTGATATCTATCCACATGCCATGACAAAGGAAATTGGCCTCACAAATGAATATGAAGATATATAGACCCCCACAAAATATGAGATTAAATAAGAGAATGAGAAAACATTTAAGTAGCTCCTCTTCCTTGAGTCTTTACTTTTATTCCATCCTAGAAAACATTATCATTGGGTGTGCATAACTTTGGGGGATCAAGTTGTTTTTGTAATATCTTACATTCTTTACATATTACATTTATTTTGCACTTCCCCACATCACACCTCAGAATGAATACAGGGAAAAGGTTTGATGAAACTGACTTTCAGGCTCCTTTACGATACACATGATGCTCTAATAAATTTTCTGCTGACAGAAACTGCCTGTGGATGAAACAGGAACAGGTACTGTTTTGAGCAGGAGTAGACACTCTGCTGAGCTGATTTGCATATGGAGTCATTATATGACAGTCCAGGATCCTTTAAGGGCAACTTCCAGGAGCCTAAGAAGCATCCTCTCTTACAGGTCTCAGAGATGGAAACAGACACACTGGGTTCCAGGTGAGGGTGCAGAGAAGTGTTGGGAGAAACTTCTGTGGCCATCATAACTTTTCATGCCTCTGGTTCTTGATCGTTATAATTAGAGCATTTGTAATTGGTTTTAGGTTTCCCCATCCCCTTCCATTGTCTGGTTTGTCAGAGTGGTATTCACAAGTTTTCTTAAAAGTTTCAAATAAATAGGTCCTCTTCTAGGAAGGTCTCCATATGTATATAACAATGGTCTGAGTGTTTATCATTTCAGATTCTTTTGGGGACATTGTGAGGACCAGTCTCCAGCTTCATTGGCCATGTCACTAGGGCAGAGGGCCACCATCTCCTCAAAGACCAGTAAAAGTATATGGCTATAGTTACATTCACTGGTACCAACAGAAACCAGGGCAGCAACCCAAACTCCTCATCTATGGTGCATCCAACCTAGAATCTGGGATCCCTGTTAGGTTCAGTGGCAGTGGGTCTGGGACAGATTTCAGCTTCATCATCCATTCTGTGGAGGCTGATGATGCTGCAACCTATTACTGTCAGCAGAATGTGGAGCTTCCTCCCACAGTGCTCCAGGGCTGAACAAAAATCTTCTGGTGTTGCAGCTCACTGAGGCTCTGTCTCTCAGTTCTCTCTAACTCTCTGCGACTCAACACAAAGCTCTATGCTTGTTTGGAAAATGATCTCAAATAATAAACCAACCTTTTTTCATGTTTCTGAATGGCAAATAGATTTTATTATTGGTTATGTCTTTGTTTCACACAAATTCCTATCCATTTCCACATATGTAAGCACCCACTTATTTCTTTTTTATTGGTTTTTAAAAATCTACTTACATTTAAATGTTATCCTATCCCATATTTCCTCTTCCTGCTTCTATGAGGGTGCTCTCCCACCCACCCACCACTGCTCCTACACTGGCGCATGGAGTGTTAATAGGACCAAGAGACTCTTCTCCCATTGATGCTAGATAAGTCCATCCTCTGATACATATGCAGTTGGAGCCATGGGTTCCTCTATGTGCACTTTTTGGTTGGAGGTCTAGTCCCTGGGAACTCTGGGGGTATGGTTGCTTGACATTGTTTATCTTTCTATGAGGTTACAAGCCTCCTCAGCTCCTTCAATACTTTCCCTAACTCCTCCATTGAGTTCCCCATCCTCAGTTCAGTGGTTGGATGTGAGCATCCACATCTGTATTTGTAAGGATCTGGCAGAGCCTCTCAGGAGACAGATATATCAGGGTACTCTCAGCAAGCACTTTGTGACATAAGCAATAGTGTCTGGGTTTGTTGTATGTATGTGGGATGGATTCCCCACGTGAGGTAGTCTCTGGATGGCCTTTCTGTTACTCTCTGCTCCACATTTTGTCCCTGTATTTCCTTTAGACAGGAGCAATTTTGGGTTAAAAATTTGGAGACTGAATGGGTGGCCCTCAACCCAGGACCTTGCCTAACATCTGTATATGATCTCTACAGGTTTTTCCTCCCCCATTTTTTAAAGAATTTCAGTTATCTCATTCCCGTTGGGTCTGGGGAACCTCTTGATCTGGCTTCTGGGATTTGCTGGTTGTGGCTATCCCCAGTTCCCCATCCCCCATTGCAACATACCTCTGTTCAATTTCCTGACCCTCTGTATATCATGCCAATATCCTCCCATACATAATCCTGCCCCCTTTTCTTTCCCCCTCCTCTATTCCTCCTAAGTCTCTCCTGCACTCTACCTCCCATGAGTATGTTGTTCTCCCTTCTATGTAGGACTGAAGCATCCATATTTTGGTCTTCCTTCTTCTTGAACTTCATATGGTCTCTGAGTTGTATCATGGGTATTCTGAGCATTTTGCCTAATATCTACTTATCAGTGAGTGCAGAACATGTGTGTTCTATGTGACTGGGTTACCTCACTCAGGATGATATTTTCTAGTTCCATCCATTTGGCTGTGATTTTGATGTAATCATTCTTTTCAATACCTGAGTAACACTCCATGGTGTAAATGTGCCATACTTTTGTATCCACTCCTCTGTTAAGGGACATCTGGGTTCTTTCCACCTTCTGGCTATTATACATAAGACTGATTTGAATGTAGTGGAACATGTGTCCTTGTTATATGTTATAGCATCATTTGGGTATGTGCCCAGGAGTGGTATACCTGGGTCCTCAGATAGTACTATGTTCATTTTTGTGAGTAACCACCGGACTGATTTCCAGAGTGGTTGAACTACCTGCTGGGTTTTGCTTCAGGGCCTAACATGCAGGAATTGTGTTAGTGGATTCACCTGGTGGTCTCTGATGGCTGCAGTCCTCCAGGATTGCAGATGGCTGTGTGGACCTAAAGATGGAGCACAGCAGGCACAGTGCAGACCTTGCAACTACTGGGCATGCTAGAGGACCCAGCAGCAGGGCATGGAGAGGAGAGCCTAGTATAACTGTCCTCTGAGAGGCTTTACTCAGCAGCTGGCAAAAACAGATGAAGAGACCATGAGCTTCTCACAGTAGGTATGGGGATAGCACAGGG